>NC_074700.1:21735871-22010381 GCF_029448725.1 Salvelinus fontinalis | reverse complement strand
TGACAATTACATCATAATGACTATGATTCATAAGTTTCCACTTATGTAGAAGTCATGTGAAGATGAAAAGAGGTGGGTTGGGAATGTGAACTTGGCACGTACTGCAGTGTTCTTTCTGTCACACCATTTCCTGGAACATGTACATCTGCCACAAAATAATATGTAAAACATATTTAGTCATAGTAGATGTCTAACCCACTGATCCTGCTTTGTTGTAAACCCCTCAGGTCTAAAATCTGTATGTGTATTTTATCCAACAGAATAATTGGTTTGTTTATTTGAATATGTCACAATGGGGGATAATCTTCCAAGTCCATGAAAAGCATAGAAAATACAGTATTATAACAAATTGATCAGGGAACCATATTTTGTACCCTTGATATGGCTGTGGAGGAGTCCAGTAAGCTATACAGTCAGGAACTTTCATATTTTCGTTAGAAATACATGTATACCTTCATGCTTTTACTGTGATACTGCTGCACAGTTTACAGGAAAAAGAAACAAAGCACCATTTACAACCATCCAACTCTGTATCATTTACAGTGAAATATAACTAAAGTTAACAATGAGCGTAATCATCACTGGCATCTAATCTGTCCAGTTCATCCAGTTTACCTTGGGAACCGACTGATGCACAGACTAATGCATAGAGACTAACTACATAGGGAAGAAAACAACAACCTGAACCGGTTTGAATGTGGGTGGCTCAACACAAATTTGACTATAAAAAGGACACATCATCCAGGGTCAGCCATTGCATTACACGTACCAAGACAGGTAATAAAATAACAACCTACAATTATTAACCAGAAAATTCATGCAATACAAAGGTTGTACCTTTAGATTAACCTTATTTCAGATAAAAGTAATTGATTCTCTGAAGTTTTACAGATAATGTAACTGTGATATCATGCGTTCCTTTGCAGATTCGGCTGTGAAAAGATAGAACCGTCTTCAAACAGACAAAGGTAACGACAATGCCTATATTTTCCATTTTGTATTGGTATACATTTGTTTTGCCGAACTTCAGTGCTATAGCGCACTTGAAATGTAAAGGTAATTTGTGGTTGAGCGGACACATGCAGCATTTACTGTGAATGTAGTCTCCACGAACACGGGAACATTGCCTTTAAATTCAAATCATGCTGTAACGCAGAACTTCAGCATGACGGATTGAATTGAGCCATTAGTCAACAACATGCAGAATTATAAGATGATTGATTAACTTGACACTGGAGGGAATTGGCATATATGGACAGGGCCAAACTTCTAACAGAATCAATGTATTTATGTATCAACTAACCCCTACAAGTCTAATGGGAGTTCTGCTAAGCTAACATATGGAATTATTTTAAGATGGTCATACCATGGATCATTTTGCTATTTGATTTGGATTTTTAGGACCCCTGTAGGGAAGAAAAATTGTGATTTTTATAAAACAATTATTTGATTAAACATTGAATTTGGCCTTAGTCCATAGAAACGCATTGAATAACATGTTCATACATGGCAAACTATACTAAACAAAAATATAAACACAATATGCAACCATTTCAACGATTTTACTGAGTTACAGTTCGTATAACGAAATCAGTCAATTGAAATGAATTCATTAGGCCCTAATCTATGTATTTCACATGACTGGGCAGGGGCGCAGCCATGGGTGGGCCTGGGAGGGCATAGGCCTAACCACTTGGGAGCAAGGCCCAACCACTGGGGAGCCAGGCCCAGACATTCAGAATGAGTTTTTCCCCACAAAGGGGGTTTATTACAGACAGAAATACTGTCAGGGTGGCTGGTCTCAGACGGTCCTGCAGGTGAAGAAGCCGGATGTGGAGGTCCTGGGCTGGCTTGGTTACAATGCCGGTTGGACGTACTGCCAATTTCTCAAACATTTTGTTGGAGGCAGTCTATGTTAGATAAATAAAAATGTATTCTCTGGCAACAGCTCTGGTGGAAATTCCTGCAGTCAGCATGCCAATTACACGCTCCCGCAAAATTTCAGACATCTGTGGCATTGTGTTGTATGAAAAAACTGCACATTTAGAGTGGTATTTTAGTGTCCCAAGCACAAGGTGCACCTGTGTAATGATCATGCTGTTTAATCAGCTTCTTGATATGCCACACCTGTCAGGTGGATGGATTATCTTGGCAAAGGAGAAATGCTCACTAACAAGGATGTAAACAAATTTGTTCACAAAATTTGAGAGCGATACACTTCTGCGTATGGAACATTTTCTGGGATTTTTTATTTCATCTCATGAAACATGGGACAAATACTTATATTTCTGTTCAGTGTATTTAGGCCTAATTACCACTAAAATTCCATGAAAACGATAGAATGACAAACGTAATATTTATGTGGGCTATAGCAGCCTATTGGTAGGTAGCCGAAATTGTGGTTTCTTCCCTGTATTCTTTGTCTATGGCGCTGGCCTGAATGACTGTAGGCATGTGTGCAGAGGCCCGTCCATTGGAGGCGTGACCAGATAGTCAAAAAACAAACAGGAAATTTGTTTTGAAGTGTCTGAGTGATATAAGAAAGATCAGGAAATTATATAAAACATTTTGTGACCCATATGTCACCCATTTTTTGGCACTAAACTACTTCCATATATACAGTGCATTTGGAAAGTATTCAGACCCCTTGACTTTTTCCACATTTTGTAACGTTACAGCCTTACTCTAAAATAGATTCAATAGTTTTTTCCCCTCATCAATCTACACACAATACCCCATAATAACAAAGCAAAAACAGGTTTTCAGAATTGTTGCAGATGTATAAATAACTAAATAAATGAATATCCCATTTACATCAGTATTCAGACTCTTTACTCAGTACTTTGTTGAAGCACCTTTGGCAGTGATTACAGCCTTGAGTCTTCTTGGGTATGATGCTACAAGCTTGGCACACCTGTATTTGGGGAGTTTAGCTCATTCTAATCTGCAGATCCTGTCAAGCTCTGTCAGGTTGGATGGGGAGCGTCGATGCACAGCTATTTTCAAGTTTCTCCAGAGAAGTTCGATCGGGTTTGAGTCCTTGCTCTGGTTGGGCCAGGGACAAGAGACTTGTCCCAAAGCCACTCCTGCGTTGTCTTGGCTGTTTGCTTAAGGTCATTTTCATGTTGGAAGGTGAACCTTCGCCCCAGTCTGAGGTCCTGAGCGCTTTGGAGCAGGTTTTCATCAAGTACGTGACGCTTGGCATTCAGGCCAAATAATTATGTTTCTCATGGTCTGAGAGTCCTTTACGTGCCTTTAGGCAAAATCCAAGCGAGCTGCCATGTGCCTTTAACTGAGAAGTGGCTTCCATCTGGTCACTATCATAAAGACCTGAAGTGTGGTGCTGAAGAGACGGTTGTCCTTCTGTAAGGTTCTCCCATCTCCACAAAGGAACTCTAGAGCCCTGTCAGAGTGACCATCGGGTACTTGGTCACCTCCCTGACCAAGGACCTTCTCCCCCGATTGCTCAGTTTGGCCAGCTCTAGGAAGTGTCTTGGTGGTTCCAAACTTCTTCCATTTAAGAATGATGGAGGCCAATATGTTCTTGGGGCCCTTCAATGCTGCAGACAATTGTTGGTACCCTTCCCAAGATCTGTGCCTTGACACAATCCTGTTTCGGAGCTCTACGGACAATTCCTTCCACCTCGTGGCTTGGTTTTGTCTCTGACATGCACTGTCAACTGTGGGACCTTATATAGACAGGTGTGTGCCTTTCCAAGTCATGTCCAATCAATTGAATTTGCCACAGATGGTCTCCAATCAAGTTGTACAACCATCTCAAGGATGATCAATGGAAACAGGATGCACCTGAGATCAATTTCAAGTCAAGTATTGAGACCCTTTGCTACTAATGTAAATACGTATTTATATACGTTTTATTTTTAATCAATTTGCAAACATTTCTTAACCTGTTTTCACTTTGTCATTATGGGTTATTGTGTGTAGATTGATGAGGAAGTTTACTTATTTAATCCAGTTTAGAATAAGGCTGTAAAGTAGTAAAATGTGGAAAAAGGGGTCTGAATACTTTCCGAATGCAATGTACTTCCATTCATTTTTTTAACTGGTACCTGGCTACTTTCAGACGAGTCTTATGAGGCTCTAGGGCATCCTAGAGCAAAACAACCAACGTACGTGTTCATGAGAGTCTCACCTTTCGATGGTGGGGTCATATTATTATCAAACTATTCGGACACTACAGACGATTTCGAAGACCAATTTTCAGATGTCTCCTGGTCTGACAAACACTTCTGTAGCTCTGTGGGCATTAATATGGAGTTGACCCCCCTTTGCTGCTATAACAGCCTCAACTCTTCTGGGAAGGCTTTCCACTAGATTTCGGACAATTGCTGCTTCTATTTAGCCAAAAGAGCATTGATGAGGTTGGGCACTGATGTTGGGCGAATAGGCCTGGCCTGTAGTCGGCATTCCAATTCATCCCAAAGGTGTTCAATGGGGTTAAGGTCAGGGCTCTGTGCAGGCCAGTCAAGTTTTTCTACACTGATCACGACAAACTATTTCTGTTTGGACCTCGCTTTGAGCACGGGGGCATTGTCATGCATTGTCATGCTGAAACGGGAAAGGGCCTTCCCCAAGCTGTTGCCACAAAAGCTGGAAGCACAGAATCGTCTATGATGTAGTGTTAAGATTTCCCTTCACTAGAACTAAGGGGCCTAGCCCGAACCATGAAAAACAGCCCTAGACCCTCCACCACACTTTACAGTTGGCACAATGCATTCGGGCAGGTAGCATTCTCCTGGCATCCGCCAAACCCAAATTCGTTCTTCGGAATGCCCGATGGTGAAACGTGATTCATTACTCCAGATAAGGCGTTTCCACTGCTCCAGAGTCCAATGGCGGCGAGCTTTACACCACTCCAGCCGATGCTTGGCAGTCCTCAACTGGCAGCTTCATTAAATTGTACCCGCAAAACACCAGTCTCAACGTCAACAGTGAAGAGGCAACACCGGGATGCTGGAATTCTAGGCAGAGTTCCTCTGTCCAGTGTCTGTGTTCTTTTGCCCATCTTAATCTTTTCTTTTTATTGGCCAGTCTGAGATATGGCTTTTTCTTTGCATCTCTGCCTAGAAGACCAGCATCCCGGAGTCGCTTCTTCACTGTTGATGTTGAGACAGGTTTGTGCAAAATAATAAAGGAAAATATATTTTTAAAGTAAATATATATGTATGTGTATATATGTATATTTATATATACAGTGGGGCAAAAAAGTATTTAGTCAGCCACCAATTGTGCAAGTTCTCCCACTTAAAAAGATGAGAGAGGCCTGTAATTTTCATCATCGGTACACTTCAACTATGACAGACAAAATTAGAAAAAAAAATCCAGAAAATCACATTGTAGGATTTTTTATGAATTTATTTGCAAATTATGGTGGAAAATAAGTATTTGGTCACCTACAAACAAGCAAGATTTCTGGCTCTCACAGACCTGTAACTTCTTCTTTAAGAGGCTCCTCTGTCCTCCACTCGTTACCTGTATTAATGGCACCTGTTTGAACTTGTTATCAGTATAAAAGACACCTGTCCACAACCTCAAACAGTCACACTCCAAACTCCACTATGGCCAAGACCAAAGAGCTGTCAAAGGACACCAGAAACAAAATTGTAGACCTGCACCAGGCTGGGAAGACTGAATCTGCAATAGGTAAGCAGCTTGGTTTGAAGAAATCAACTGTGGGAGCAATTATTAGGAAATGGAAGACATACAAGACCACTGATAATCTCCCTCAATCTGGGGCTCCACGCAAGATCTCACCCCGTGGGGTCAAAATGATCACAAGAACGGTGAGCAAAAATCCCAGAACCACACGGGGGGACCTAGTGAATGACCTGCAGAGAGCTGGGACCAAAGTAACAAAGCCTACCATCAGTAACACACTACGCCGCCAGGGACTCAAATCCTGCAGTGCCAGACGTGTCCCCCTGCTTAAGCCAGTACATGTCCAGGCCCGTCTGAAGTTTGCTGGAGAGCATTTGGATGATCCAGAAGAAGATTGGGAGAATGTCATATGGTCAGATGAAACCAAAATAGAACTTTTTGGTAAAAACTCAACTCGTCGTGTTTGGAGGACAAAGAATGCTGAGTTGCATCCAAAGAACACCATACCTACTGTGAAGCATGGGGGTGGAAACATCATGCTTTGGGGCTGTTTTTCTGCAAAGGGTCCAGGACGACTGATCCGTGTAAAGAAAAGAATGAATGGGGCCATGTTTCATGAGATTGAGTGAAATCCTCCTTCCATCAGCAAGGGCATTGAAGATGAAACGTGGCTGGGTCTTTCAGCATGACAATGATACCAAACACACCGCACGGGCAACGAAGGAGTGGCTTCGTAAGAAGCATTTCAAGGTCCTGGAGTGGCCTAGCCGGTCTCCAGATCTCAACCCCATAGAAAATCTTTGGAGGGAGTTGAAAGTCCGTGTTGCCCAGCAACAGTCCCAAAACATCACTGCTCTAGAGGAGATCTGCATGGAGGAATGGGCCAAAATACCAGCAACAGTGTGTGAAAACCTTGTGAAGACTTACAGAAAACGTTTGACCTCTGTCATTGCCAACAAAGGGTATATAACAAAGTATTGAGAAACTTTTTTTATTGACCAAATACTTATTTTCCACCATAATTTGCAAATAAATTAATAAAAAATCCTACAATGTGATTTTCAGGATTTTTTTCCCTCATTTTGTCTGTCATAGTTGAAGTGTACCTATGATGAAAATTACAGGCCTCTCTCATCTTTTTAAGTGGGAGAACTTGCACAATTGGTGGCTGACTAAATACTTTTTTGCCCCACTGTATGTGGGTATGTGTATATATATATATAAATATTTATATTTACCCCAAAAATATATGGGGGATTGGAAATGATGCAGACAATTACATTGATGGAAGCTACAATCTATCTGCAATATTAAAGCTGATCTACCCCCTATAAAAAATAACAAATAAAAAAAACTATTGACGTAACCAATTATCAACATTTGAAGGAGATGTATCTACTGCTTGGATAATAAAAAAAAAAAATGTTGTTCAGTTGGAGATGTGAATCCAACATATCATTTGTTAACTTGTCAACAAGTTAATAGGCTATTTACTTTATTGCAAAAGTGATACTGAATTATGTTTGGTTGTCAACACAACCAAATATCAACATTTCAAAGACACGTACTGTATCTTCTGCTTTGATAGTTCCATCTGCTCCACTGAGTCTGGATTTAATTTCAGTTTGTCTATAACGTAATCATTTATATGTTGGATTTACGATAGTGGATATGACTTTGAAGATCTGACGTTTTTTCAAAGGTTCAAAGTCAACATATTTTATACAAGGTTTACTTACCTATGTTGAAAATTGGTTACAATAATGACATAATCCTGTAGTGAAAATGTTATGCTCAAAACAATGTTGATGACTTGCAAATCCAATGTATTTTACACATACATTCCACGTCACAATACATTGAAAAATTACATTTAAACAGGATTGACTGAACCAGTTTCTGCAAATTGGGAAGGCCCTACCCATGAAGTGTAACATTTCATAGAGAGGGTTAAGACCTGCTAAACAAGATTATGTGTTTTATTAATTTAGATCATCCCTCAGATCTAGCTAAGGGACCAGTCTGTTTGTGCCAACATTCCACTACTTGTCTTAACAAATGTTTGACATACAGTGGCGAGAAAAAGTATGTGAACCCTTTGGAATTACCTGGATTTCTGCATAAATTGGTCGTAAAATTTGATCTGACCTTCATCTAAGTCACAACAATAGACACACACAGTGTGCTAAAACTAATAACACACAAATGAGTGTATTCCTCTTGTCTATTTTGAATACATCAGTTAAATTTTCACAGTGTAGGTTGGAAACCCCAAGGCTAATGACTTTTCCAAAAGCTAACTGGAGTCAGGAGTCAGCTAACCTGGAGTCCAATCAATGAGATGAGATTGGAGATGTTGGTTAGAGTTGCCGTGCCCTATACAAAACACTCACAAAATTTGAGTTTGCTATGCACAAGCGTTGCCTGATGTGAACCATGCCTCGAACAAAACAGACCTCAGAAGACCTAAGATCAAGAATTGTTGACTTGCATAACGCTGGAAAAGTTACAAAAGTGTCTCTTAAAAGCCTTGATGTTCATCAGTCCACTGTAAAACAATTGTCTATAAATGGAGAGAGTTCAGCACTGTTGCTACTCTCCCTAGGACTGGCCGTCCTGCAAAGATGACTGCAAGCGCACAGTGCAGAATGCTCAATGAGGTTAGGAAGAATCCTACAGTGTCAGCTAAAGACTTACAGAAATCTCTAGAACATGCTAACATCTCTGTTGACGAGTCTACGATACGTAAAACACTAAACAAGAATGGTGTTCATGGGAGGACACCACGGAAGAAGCCACTGCTGTCCAAAAAAACCATTGCTGCACATCTGAAGTTCGTAAAAGAGCACCTGGATGTTCCACAGCGCCACTGGCAAAATATTCTGTGGACAGATTAAACTAAAGTTGAGTTGTTTGGAAGGAACACACAGCACTATGTGTGGAGAAAAAAAGGCACAGCACACCAACATCAAAACCTCATTCCCACTGTAAAGTATGGTGGAGGGAGCATCATGGTTTGAAGCTGCTTTGCTGCAACAGGGCCTGGACAGCATGCTATCATCGACAAAAAAATGAATTCCCAAGTTTATCAAGACTTTTGGCAGGAGAATGTAAGGCTATCTGTCCGCCAGTTGAATTTCAACAGAATTTGTGTGTTGCAACAGGACAATGACCCAAATCAAAAATACACCTTCTGGAGTGGCCCAGTCAGAGTCCCGACCTCAACCCGATTGAGATGCAGTGACATGACCTCAAGAGAGAGGTTCACACCAGACATCACAAGAATATTGCTGAACTGAAACAGTTTTGTAAAGAGTAATGGTCCAATATTCCTCCTGACCGTTGTGCAAGTCTGATCTGCAACTACAGAAAATGTTTGGTTGAGGTTATTGCTTCCAAAGGAGGGTCAACCAGTTATTAAATCCAAGGGTTCACATACTTTTTCCACCCTGCACTGTGCGTGTTTACATGGTGTGTTCAATAAAGACATGAAAACTTAAAATAGTTTGTGTGCTATTAGTTTAAACACACTGTGTGTGTCTATTGTTGTGACTTAGATGAATGTCAAATTTTATTACCAATTTATGCAGAAATCCTGGTAATTCCAAAGGGTTCACATACTTTTTCTTGCTAATGTACGACACGGAGCTCAAGGAGTGGAACTTTAGCACAAAACATGTCTGGATTTCCAGACAGTCACATAACTGTCAACCCAGCCATCGTTAGATGTTGGTTTAAGTTCACAACACTTACCCGTTCCTTGGGACAGTGTGTCCCCATGCTTCCCTATACCACGTCCCTCATGTGTACATGCCCCTCCGATGGCCTCAGGTGCCATCCAACTTCTGACACCAATGCACTGAGTTCGGGGGTAGCCCTGCCCGGGACATAACCTCGGGTCCCACGACATTCAACCCAACACCTTAGCCATTACATGAAGAGATCCAAACCTCTTCACGAGGTCGCTAGGTGTTGGGTTGCTACAATAGATGCCTATTTATTAGAGAGAGTAGCAACAAGAAGCAAAACATAGTCTGTATTTGTCAGCGCCATGCAGTGTCAGTAGATAAATCCAACCAATGTCCAACTTATCAGCTATATAAATGAAACTCCAACAAATTCAAAGATATACTGTAATCAGCCTTTTGTTTATAACCATTAATGACCTTCAACATCTCCTTTCTCAGAGTCCATACCACCACATGAAGTACAACTAATATTCAGAACACTGGTTAAGCTTTGGACCGGAGACAACAAAGATGGCACACAACAAAGGATCATCCCTGTTCAATGCCCGTGGTCGTGAAAGTTTTGTTGGAAGTCAAATCAGGGATTCCATTTCACTTCTGGATGTTTTGTACTCAAATGCATTTGAAGAAGAGGACATAGACTCTGCAGTAGCTAAGAAGACAGAGGTACATTTTTACAGAGGAGCCCCACCTCAATGGCTTAACTTCTGCTGGGCTGAAAGGGCAACGTCAGCTAATAAAACAACCCCCTTTATCAAAAGAGACAGGTACACTGAGCTGATACAAAATATTAAGAAACAACTTCAGGGTGATCTGACTTCTACCCTGAATCTTCTGCATCAGCCAGGCAGCGGAGGAACCACTCTGGCCAAGCAGGTGCTCTGGGATATGAGGAAAACACTGAGATGTGCTGTTCTAACAGGTGCTACCTCAGATATCACCGCTATCGCCCGGCAGGTGATTAAACTTTTCACTGCAGGCGGTCAAGGCCAGGAGAACACTGTGCTCTTACTGCTGGAAGATGAGCGTATTCTGGAGAATCTGCAGGATGCCATCAGGAAAGAGATTGCAGAGACAAACATTACGACCCACAGGCCTGTGGTCATCATTTTAAACTGTGTGCGTAAGGCAGTTATCAAACAAGAGGACCGTAACAACTCAAGAAATGTTATTCTCAGGACGGAACTTTCTGAAGCAGAGAAAAAACAGTTTGAGGAGAAACAGATTGAGATCAGTCGAAGCTACAGCAATGAACACAAACAGTTTCATGGCTTTAACATAATGCGAGAAAATTTCAGTGGAGATTATGTTAAAGAAACGTGTGCCTTTTTAAATGTCAGGAAAAAAGGAAGTCCTGAAAATTCCCAGCTTCTTGCATTCTTATCACTGGTGAATGCCTACGTCCCTGGATCCCACCTTCTGCAGTCTCAATGTCAGGCATTCCTTGGTCCTCCAGATCCCATTTATGGAGGTCCTTCCTTTGAGCAGCGAATGGAGCCTTTCACTTATCTGATAGTGACATTCCCTGCACGACAGGGACAAGACAAACATGTCCGCATGGCTCACTCACTGATTGCACAGCAGTGTGTTGAGTTACTGGCTACGGCAGGTGTGACCAGGAGTGATACAGCAAGGAACTTTCTGACAGACTTTTGTGGAGAAGAGGTGCAGCAACATTTGATGCCTGTCATCAAAGACATGCTAACTAAGAGGGAAATCACAGTGGACCATCAGCAGAATACAGGAAATGAAACACAGGATCTGTTTTCCCCAAAATTTACTTTACAAAACAAGCTAACAAAAAGGGAAATGGGAGAAGAGAGGACAGACACGTTTTCCAGGTTGATTCACGATATTGAAGCCAAAGAATCCAAAAGAAATTGTGTATATGTTTTGCGATTAGCTTCAGAGAAAATCACGCGAAACCCATTTTTTCCTCAAGCTCTTGCTCGTTTCTTTTACATTAGGATGAGGGAATATGTTGAAGCGGAACAGTGGGCAAAAATAGCAAAAGACAGAGATCCTAACAGTTCATTTGTTGCTGATACACTGGGGCAAGTATACAAGAACCATTTGAAGAGCAGGGTCCATGATCCTTCCATCTCTGCACAAGACATCTTGGAACTGGCAGAAAAGGCCTTTGAGGCTTTCAAAGATGAGGAAAGGGCTGCTGAAAATGAGCAAGGAGCAGACATGCAAGATGATGGTATGACCAAAGTCTCAAACATCTTTAACAACAGAGGACTATTTGGTTATCTACAGGTTGCCAACATTGTTTTTGTCTCACTTGTCTCGCTTGATAAAAACTGGCAAAAGGTCCTTACCATGGAAATATCCGCTGACTCCTTCGTATCAATCGGACAGAAAAAGCTCTCCAAGTACAAGCCACTCATCAGCAGCCTTAGGGATGAGGTGGAGAGGAAATGTGAGTTTTTTGACAGTTACTTGACGTACTCCAAGCCCAGCATGAAAAAAGATGAACCACATTACTTTCAGACTGATGTCAAGAACTGCTACTGCAAATACGTGGGGACATGCACACCTAAACACTCAGAGTCTGCAATAGATGTACCCCTCCAGAAGCTCAAAGAAGAAATGGCCAATGCCTTCCCTGGACTGCTTTGCTGTCTTGATAAGGGCTATGATAAAACTCACTTGCGTCGAATAACAATCTTGTGGGAGGAAATAAGAAAAGAATGGGAAAAAAAGAAAGATGGTGGTGGTGAGAATAAAGCTTCCCAAAACTTCATCCTTGCCAACATCATCTTAAGCAAAGTTGAAGCAGCATCTCCAATGCCTACCCCTTTGCCAATCCTAAGAAGCATTCTGGAGAGAAATCCTTTGGCTAATCTCGGTAACCAAACCCCAGAGTTTTACTTCTTAGTCCTTTTGCTGTTTTGGCCCGAGGAGCATAAGAAAATAGATTTCAATATTGACCTCAACAAGTGTGTTCTGGAGATGCAAGACTCCTACAAAAACACATACAAGAAGCATCTTCGCTCAAGGTACCTTCGCCCCCTTATTTTCCTGGGAAAGGGTGAGGGTTTGAGCAGACTGGTTCATAGATCAAAAATAGACAACCTATTGGTAGAGGAGAGTGGTGAGGTGTGGAGAGAACCCAGTGTCCAGGATCTTCTTCTTCCAGTCATTGGAGTGGTTAGACAGCGCAGGGTGTTTGCGCGCGTTGATGGCAAGGAGATTAAAGTTTGTGCCGAACAAGAAAGAAAAGTTTGGAAGTCCGGAGACGTCCGCTTCTACCTTGGCTTCACCATTAGAGGTCCTGTGGCCTACGGCATCCACTACCCATCCCATTCAGATAGGATTAAAGAGGAGGAGCCTCGTAAAATGTTGGAAGTACCGGACATCAAAATGATTAAAGACGGTAAGACAGTTATTTTTCAAATTTGTATCTCTATATTCTCTCTCTTATGTTCAAGTTCTTGATCGATTAATCTGTAAATACACAATATATTCACACGGGACGTCCAAACCCACCAATCTACACAGGGGAGACAGTGACGCTGGGAGCATTTGTGACTCATCTCATGGAGATCATTATTTGCACTAAATATCATTGTTATTGTATTTGTGATATTATTGATTTTAAAATGCTTTGTATACCAGGAAATTAAGACCACTGTATTATCACTGAGGTTAATGCTTGGTGTGGTTGATTTTCTGATTGATGTGTCTGTCCCCAGGGTCTCTGAGAAGTGGCACAACATGTGCCAATGTGATGGTGAGTTAATTACAGTATTCATAGAGTGTACAATAGTAATAGATAGGTTTTTGACAAATGAAACTTTTTACCACAACCTATGTTGACTGTGCTCTTTATTCATGAATATAACATAGTTTTCACGACAATACAAATATGTCGGGGAAAGTCTACATTTTGTTCCATTTTCACATGGAATTACCCAGCTGGCAGCTGCCCTCTAGAAAAAAGTATTACAAAAGCGATCTTTGCAGAGGGATAAGGTTCTACCAAGAACCCTTTTCATCTGAAGAACCCTTTTTGGGAGACAAGGGTTCTTGATAAGGCAAAGGGTTCTACCTAGAACCTTTAACATGGTAAGAACTCTTTTGGAAGAAAAGGTTATTATTCTTTTTTTAAGGCAAGAAGCTTCTGAATCTGAATAAGCATATTTATTGTAATTTCTTTATTTTACATAGTACTTGAGCATTTGTGTTTAACTCAGTGTTTAAACTTTAACATCAGGAGTTTGAGTAATCTGAAAAGTAAAAATAGATAAGTGAGCAAACCTATATGGGAATATTTGTGCATATATATATATATATATATATCTGGTATTCCCATAATCATTTTATATGTAACTGACATAGTGGTGTAAAATAACTCCAGTGTTGATATTAATAACCAGAGTGTGGTTGTCATTTTTACTCTATGTAGAGTATAACATTCAAAACCACGCCAATCATAATCATATTTCCCAGTATGCTCTATTGCAGGTAGATTTTCAGAATTGTTTATTTTAATATCTGTGTTTTTGCATGTACATTGATTGGTTGATTAATCTTATACTGCACAAAGATTAATAACATAACTATTAATAACTATTCCAATCTGTTAGTAGTTGGATTTATTGCACTCATTACTGGGATGGTTGTTCAAGTTTAGATTTAGTCTCATTTATCAATCTTCACTACCCTGGAAGTCATTCTGAATGCAGGTTGCAAGTGACAACAAATTATAATTGTTGGATATCCTCACTCTGGCTGGATTCCAATAGGAATTACACATCACTTTGAAAGCAAGCATAATGTGACTGGCAGGCCTAACGTGGCCTGTAAACCAGGAGTTTCCTACCACTATTCTAGGCCCTCAAATAAAAGTCTTATGATATATGAAAAGGGTTCTTAGTAGATCCGTTCATAGAGGGTTCTAGGTAGAACCATTTACAGGGAGGGTTCTATGAAGAACCCTACATAGAGGGTTTTAGGTAGAACCCTCTGCAAAGGATTCTACCTATCACAAAAAAAGGGTTCCCTTATGGGGACCAACCAAAGAACCCTATATGGTTTATACTTAGCAACTTTTTTTCTAATCAGAAACCAATCTTCATTAAATTGCAAATTAATGTATAGAATAAGCAGGTTTACAAAAGTGTGAAGGAAAGTAAGGCAAAGAAACCCTTCAGAGTGCAAAGTACAACCTTCACACAACGTTACACCAAACTTTGAAGTGTTCATAAAAGATGCAGATGTTGACTTCAGTATAAAGCTAATCAGTGACGTGGAGGGGGAAATCGTATGGGATCACACAATACGAAGAGGTCAGAAAAATATTATGCCAAAAACATCAGTGTCTCAACATTGACTAAACATGCACCATGTCAGTTAAAGTCAAAGATAATAATCATTCAATTTACATTTTTTTCCCCAGCCGACAACAGCGACAAAGTAAGCACTTTGTGGAACTCCACCGGACAGACCTGATCGACAGAGTGAGCCAGGTGGACCCCATCTTGGAAAGACTCCTGAAGAGTGGAGTCATCTCTGCCAATGGCTACAGTGACATGAGATCTGAAAGAACCAAACAGAAGAAGATGAGGGAGCTCTTTGATGGGCCCCTTGATGGGAGATCCTGAAGGAGCAGGAGCCATTTCTAATCAGAGAATTGAAGGGTGAATGAGAAGCTGGGGAGGTGAATGAATTTGAAGTTTAATTTTAGGGGAAAGGGCATGAATGACAGACTCCTAGAGGGGAATTATCGCTGACAAGGGCTATGATAAGTTGAGGGCTAAATGCACCACCCAGGACCAGATGAGGCGCTCTACTCGGGACCGCCAACGTCAAGGGGCACCATATACACTTCCTATGCATTTATATTTATGTACATATTCTCATTCAGCCCTTTAGATGTGTGTATTAGGTAGTTGTTGTAGAATTGTTCGATATTACTGCACTGTCGTAACTAGAAGCAGAAGCATTTCGCTACACTCACATTAACATCTGCTAACCATGGGTATGTGACCAATATGATTTGATTTGAGTGATCCTGGAGGAGCTGGCGTCATCCCTGATCAATGAACTATTCATGGACAAATCACGTATAATCAATGATAGGTGAATGAAGGGAGGGCGAAGTGTTTCTAAAAAATGGGCACAAATCTTTCTCTTTGTTTCTTTGTGTTCATGACTGTGAAAATACTCACAAATGTTTAAAAGAAAACATTTTTTTTTTTACAGAGGGTTGGAGTTTGATTAGAATGTAATTTATTTATGAGACAAGAAAATATATAAAAAGGAAAGATTTGATGATGTTTTTTTGAAAATACAATTTAAAGACGATGCAAAGAAAAATGTAATGACTTGATTTAGGCAACTATGTGAATGACAAGTCAGTGATGGTAAGGAATACCAGTGGTCAGCATGTCAATCAAAATACAAATATATAACATTGTAAAGCTTTATTCAACGGCATATAACAGCTTATAATTTATAAAACATTGCTTCTATCATCCGTACTGGGCAGGCATGTCCTCCCAAGCATCAATATGACTAACTCTTACGAGTGGCTTTGTTTGTCTTGTAAAGTATTGCATTAAAGCAAACCCCCTGCCACACCTGTTGCATACTAACTTCATTTATTTCTGATGCCCTTTAATGTTACTTAGCTGGGTGAAATATTTCCTGCATATGTCACAATGGTATGGCTTCTCCCCTGTGTGGATTCTCTGATGGACTTTCAGCTCCACTTCAAATAAAAAAGGACTCAACTCTTGACTGAACTGTTAACTGCGGTCTGGGAAACTGCAAGCGTAACGGCTTCTCCTTGATGTGTGTTTGCTGATGTGTTTGTATCGACTCAAAATCCTGCCAGAACCACCAGCGAACGCACACAGGTGAAAAGCCGTACCCTTGTTCTCAATGTGGCCAGGCCTTCAGTCAGACCGGCAACTTAAAAAAACACATGATGGCCTTCCATAGCACTGATGGTGCAGGGATACCTCACCGATGCACCACGTGCGACCGAGGATTGATGAGAGTTAAATGTTCACAAGCTCCTTCATTCCGGACTGAAACCAGACTGCTGCTCCGAGTGCGGGAAAAGCTTCCGACTCCAATCACGTCTGAAAGATCACCAACGGGACCACTTTGAGTGGGCCGAAAACAGTCTTGCACTCGCCCTACTGTCCGAGTGGTTATCTTACAGAAACGTACCACTTCTATTGCATATGCAGACAAACCGATCCACCGCATGAACCTTATCATCAAATACATGATCACACCAACGATATTTACTATTCAAATGTACTGCGTGTCTGTCATGAGGATCATTAAACTCCACGGACCCCCTCCCTCAGTGGAACCCAGAACGATACGTGACCACCGCTGTCCTTTCAGCACCACGATTCGAAGGGCGCTCAAATTGGTAAAAAAAAGAAAGCTCATCAAGATGTTGCCTACTAGTAGTTCTGCGCATTATTTATTACTACAAATAGAAGATTATCACGTCTCGCAATGGTGCTCGTTTAGTAAAGTATGAATTAATGTCTTGCAAGATCACATAATGATTCATTAGTATTTTACATAGCAGATCAGAATGTAATAATCATACTGCAGCATAGTATAACAGCACCTGCTTTAATTCGCCCGCAAAACAGTTTTTCAAGAACATCTGAATGCATATTCCCATGAAACTGATTGAGATCAAATGATTGCCATTCAGACGCAGTTTGGACATTTTACCGGTAAAATGTGAAGAATTATCATTCACGATTGACAGTGATAATGGTCTACTTTGAAATTAGTATGCCCAACTTGGTGCTTGAGGGTAGGCCTATTAAAAATATAACATTTTTTTTAGACAAGATGTGTGGGCATATAGGCAGACGTTGCAATTGAAGGATGCATTTCATATTGTAACGATATTCAATCTGTCCTTACAAACTTTGAGAAAGTATTGTAATTTAAAACTTTTTTTGCGCTCCCTCTCATAAAAATAGCTCAATAGAAGTCGTAACGCTTCATCTGAATGTCATAGGGACAAACCAAAGATATCCCAATCCCATATGCATCGGAGACTCGTCTTTCCCTGGCATTTTACAGCTTGTTTTTAGCATAACGTATTGCGGACTAAAGCGTCGTAATACATAGTTTTATATAAATCAGGTTCATTTGATTTTTAATAAAATATATTATATCAGTAGCAAGCTTTGAACCCCAGGAAGAGTAGCTGCTGACTTGGCAGCAACTACTAGGGTTCCGGAATAAATAATAAACTCCGGTCCTCATTTTTTTATTTTATTTAACTAGGCAAGTGAGTTAATTAAGAACAACTTCTTATTTCAAATGACGGCCTACCCTGGCCAAACCCGGACGACGCTGGGCCAATTGTGCGCCGCCCTATGGGACTCCAAATCACGGCCAGTTGTGATACAGTCTGGAACCGAACCAAGGTCTCTAGTGACGCCTCTAGCACTGAGATGCAGTGCCAGACCGCTGCGCCACTCGGGAGCCCAAACTCATCTTCAAGCTCTCCCTCTCAAACCGAACATCAGTAGGCCTAGTCCGCGTGCACAGATATAGATTATTTGGGACAAATTGACTCGACTCCTGAAGTGCCACCGTACACAGCACAGTCTTTGATTAGGCAGCAGAAAGGGGCTTCCATCAGCAAGAGCAGGGTAGGCCGGGGTTCAGGATAAGGAACGCCTATCCGTTGCAGCGTGTAATGAAGTGTGGCCTAGTTTTATATAGCCTACACCATCAGTGCGCCGCAATCACTCGGAAAGGAAGTACATTTTCTTAGAAATATAACTTTGCCCTGTGTTTCTCTGAGCATGCGCCTTGCATAGCCTAGGCCGATAGCAGGGGTATTCAACTCTTACACTACGAGGTCCGGAGCTGGCTGGTTTTCTGTTGTATTTTGATAATTAATTGCACCCACCAGGTGTCCCAGGTCTAAATCGGTCCCTGAGTAAAGGGGACAATGAAAAATGCAGCGGAACTGGCTTCGAGGTTGAGGTTTGAGGGGCCTATAGCATAGGCTATGCATCATTGTATGGAGACCACACTAGGCGCACTTGATATTGTGCGCCCAGCAGATAATCAGGGGTGAGTGGCATAATCCGGCACACATGAGATACTATAATAAGACACTCATTCTAAAATGAGCAATATGACATTTAATCGATTACAAATTACATTACCCTCCCCTGGACTAAAAAATATAATAAAAATAAGAAACCCTCCCCCTGGCTGAAAATGAAAACGCATGACCCTGTCCTATTTTACTCGTGGTAAGTATTGTGTACATGTCGAGCTCTCCTTTACAAAGGTGCACATGGTTCAACTACAATGTAAGGTGGTAATAGGCACGTGCGTCTGGCAAACTGTATCCTAGAGTAGATTCGCTCCAGCGGCCGATATATTCCAGTCAACTCAACAGTTCGGAGGTTTTGATGACACAATTCAGTTGTAGACTACTGACTAGTTTTAGCAAATAACGCAGAAAATCTACTTCCTCTGACTTACCATGCGAAACTTTCTCCATGTATCAGACCTCTATATTTCCTTCGCTTCTCACAAAAGACGTGTCTTTCTGTAAACTGAAAGAGGAAAGTCCCCTGGTTGCGCAGCCCAACCCAAAGTAGCTAAATATCCACCGCCCCACCCCACCCCACCCCCTAAGAGGTACGTTAAAGTTCTATGTCATTCTATGCGCACACTCTACCAAGAAGCGTTTTACGGACGGGTTCCCCAGGCCAGGTTCCACAAATGTCCAAGTATACGTTATTGTAGCCCAATAATGGAAGTTAAACGAGCCTAACGTAATGGTCTGTTTACAGGCGAGTTGACTCTTGATAAATACTGTCATTTAACGGGAATCGAATTGGCCCAGCCAAATTCTGCATCTAAACCATAGGATTTTACGGGGGGGGGGCACGACTCTCCCCATCCTGCGGAAAAATATGATTTGTCCCCCCCAATATATCACTGTAAACATAACTATTTCATTTCAATAATATTAATAATACGCAATGAAAGCACTTGTGCTGATTATAGACACTTAATAGCGCGTTTTTACGTTAAAAAATTGCGACCCTCACCCTTTGCCTCACAATGGTTTGATCCAAGATCAGCATGCAGCTGTAGTGCTTCTAAGTCCCTGTGATAAGGTTAGCGATAAACTGAACAGAACTACGCTCTCTTCTACCATTGTCTTAAATGTCTTTAAATGGTCTCGTTGCAAAAGCTAAATTGTCGCTGGGGGAATTTGAAGCACCTGTGTGCCGATCTTGGAGTAAACTGACGATAGCAAAGATTATAATAAACACCACAGAAACGGAATTGGTGCTCGCTAGCTCTGCAAATGCAGCTAGTGTGGGAAGCCAGCAAATATAAAATGACAACATAAACTATATTAAAATTACAAAAGGTTGCAGCTTACGTTGTGTAAATGGTGAACTCATACAGCTGTCAACCCTTGTTACAGCAATCCGTTCACATTTGCTAGCTGACCAGCTAGCTTCCTTGTAGATCGAAGCCCATTATAGAATGATAGAAGCTAATAGATGATAGAAGCCCATCTCCTACTGTAAATAACCTACACACTATGTGTGTAGCCAGCCAGCCAGGTAGAAAAATGACAGAAAAAAGACGGACATCAGAGCATTTTTCAGTACACCAAAACGCAAGGTAAGAACCCTAGTAGCCTAATATCTCAAAGACTAGTTGATAAAATTTTCATAAGAAGTGAAATCCTAATGGAAATGTTTCACAATGATGTCATTAGCCAGAGCAGGCAACAGATGGCACACAGACAGCAGAGCTGGGGACAGATCTGCAGAGACAGACTGGCAGAGACAGACTGGCAGAGACAGTCTCAGGTAAGTTTGTTGAGTCTTTGTTTGGCAACATAATGAAAGGTTCTCTCTTTTTTAGACCTGTAAAATAGGGACATAATTGGAAAATGCCATGGATACCCCCACTCAACTTAAACTGGTGACTGAACTAAGATTTGTTTAAGGCAATGGTATTGCTGTTGTGATTAATTGTGTAGTTTTGGGTACCGGTAGTTAGGAGTATGGCAAACACCATATTTATTTTCTAGGAGACAGACTGTGAGGGTGGTGAAAGTGAAAGAGCCAGGGAGAGAGACTTCAGAGGACAGTGTCACAGCCATAGCAGGACCAGGTGTCAACCTTGTTGCCAGCAGCACCAGTATGGGAAACAGTGGCACAGCATTGTCCAGTTACCTCAGTGATGGCACAAAACCATATCAATTTATAGAACCGCAAACTCTTGCCAACAGTGTGTTGATGTTTCAAGAGAAATGGTTTTGCGATTTCCCCTGGCTACATTATAATCCATCAGTAAAATGAGTGTTGTGTTTTCACTGTAGCCAAGTATTTTCAAGCCAGCCATCTTTTGGCCAAAGAGAGGATGCTGCCTTCATTAGTGCAGGATTTAGGAACAGGAGAAAAGCCATTGAAAAATTCACAGCACATCAAAACTGCCAAACCCACCGCCACTTTGTAATTGTAACAGCACACCAGCTAAATCCAATCAGTGTCCAGTTATCCAGCGCGTGGGGTAAACAGCAGGAGGACACAAGGCATTGCTTGATGAAAATTGTTAGTTCGGTGTGTCGTAGAAATATTTGCTCAATAATATTTCTCAGATACCGGAACTTGTGAATTCAAATAGACTTTATTACAAAGTGACAAGCCAAGTTGGTCCATGGATCAACTGTCTTCCCAGCTTCGGCACACACTTTTTATACAGTTCTCATCCTTACGTCACACACATTATCTCCTCTTTATGTTAATGATTCATCACCTCTGGTACTGGCCACCATTATCTTTTTGCCTTGCACTCATTTTAGCTTAGTTTCCTCATTCTTATTGGCAAAGACATTAGGGCATAGATTCTATTGGTGGCGTAACCATAGCAATGACAGAAATAAACAGACATGCACACTCCTAATGCAGGTGCATGTCTAATGGTGCTTAAGCAATACAAACCCATGCTCTTCATGCACGTACATGTCTTATGGTGCTTGTAAATGATTAACTAATATGTATGTACAATGGCCTTCACAAGACCAGGCATGACCCAGAATCGTTAGGCCAGTGTTGATCCAGCTTTGCACATTCACATGGATTCTGCTTACGCATGTCTAATGGTTAACCCTTATATTGATTCTGCTTACCAGCTTTGGACATTCACATGGATTCTGCTTACGCATGTCTAATGGTTAACCCTTATATTGATTCTGCGTACCAGCTTTGGACATTCACATGGATTCTGCTTACGCATGTCTAATGGTTAACCCTTATATTGATTCTGCGTACCAGCTTTGCACATTCACATGGATTCTGCTTACCCTAAGATGCATAACATGTACTGGAATATCCCCAATAGGTGCGGCATGTAGTAAGACAGGGACTAGCCTTTAGATGCCACACGGATGACAGTGGGAACTTCTACCAGATTTTGAAGCTTAGGGCAGAAGAGGAGGATCCCATTTTACTGAAGTGGTTAACAGAGCATACCACAATGTATACAGGCCCCAAAGCACAGAATGAAATTCTGAACATCATGGCTAATACAGTCATTCGAGGCATTGCAGCTGAGGTTAGGTCTCTTCCGATTGTACAATTTTCAGTAATTGTTGATGGTACTGAAGATGTTTCTGGTGCTGAACAGGAGAGTGTCTGACTACATTATGTTGACCATGACCTTGTCCCTCACAAGGAGTTTATTGGGCTATACAGGGTGTCGGTGACAACAGGCGAGGGCATTGCGAAGGTGGCAAATGATGTGTTGTTGAAGCTCAATTTGCCCATGTCTGACTTACGTGGGCAGAGTCACGATAGTGCCTCAAACATGGCAGGAAAATACACAGGTGCACAGGCAATTGTGAGGAGGCAGCAGCCATTAGCCCTCTATGTCCATTGTGGAGCACACTGTAAATCTGATTACACAGTCTGTCTGCTCAGCCTCCCCACTGATCCGGGATTCCCTTTCTTGGGTCCATCAGTTAGGAAAGTTTAAGAGCATGTTGGAATCAATTGCCACGTCCAAAGATACACATCTGACCACCATGAAACCCCTAATGTCCAACAAGGTGGACTGTGCGGAATACTGCTAATAGAGCTGTGCTAGGGCAGTATGAGCGGGTACTAAGCAGCCTAGAGGAGATGGCAAAAACTGCATCCAAGACAGCTTCAACTGCCAGTGGCTTATTTGAGCACTTCAGCAAAGGCAAGAGTGTGTTGGGCCTCACACTTGCCTCTGCTGTTCTTGGAGAACTTGAATGCCTAAACATTTTACTGCAGAAAAAAACTTGGATTGTCTCTGGTGTGCAGGCTGCAGTCGAGTGTGTGCGGTCATCTCTTAGGTGCAAGAGAAATGACGAAAGCTACCTTGCACTGTATGAGAAAGCAACATCATTGATTGAATCCATTGAGACACACTCAAGATGATTTGCTGGCAAAGTGTGGATCACTATAGGGCAGAATTTTTTAAAGTGTTGGATGGTGTGGAGGTTCAGTTTGGCGACCGTTTTGACCAGGACGGTCTAAACGTCCTGCACAAGTTGGAAAGAGCGCTTCTCACGGGGGAGTTGGATGAGTCTCTAGATCAGTAACCTGAGCTGAACATAGATTCTCTTTCAGTGCAGTTGCCTCTATTTCACAACAAATACCCCTGTAGCAGCAGTGGAGAGGCAGCAGAGGTCCTCAGGAGGCTTCCAGTGGAGGTGCGGGGGTTGTTTGACCAAGTTGAGGTGCTGATCAGAATTTTGTTTGTGGTGCCAGTGTCTTCATGTCACATAAAGGCTGAGAGGAGTTTCAGTGCACTCCGCGGGTTAGACTTGGCTACGGGCTAGCATGAGCCAAAAGAGACAGAACAGCGTACTTGTCTGTAATGTACATAAAGACAGGCTGGACAGTCTGGAGGGAATATATCTGCCAGCAATTTGTTGGATCCATTGAAACCCGCAAACATGTTTGGTTCTTATGTTCAGTACTATGTATATATAAAGTTACTGGAAACCTTGTGGTGCTGAATATGTTCTTTACACTTTTCTTTTTCACTGACCCCTTGCAATTACACCAGGGACCCCTAGGGGTCCACTGACCCCTGTTTGAGAACCCCTGGTGTATAGTATGATATTTGTTATTTTGTTTAGTAGTTTTCAGTTTTTAGTACATGACAGTACACTTACTAATTATTTATTTTGTTATTTTATTTAAAATGGCATACTTTGTGTGACATACTTGTCCATAGCTGTTGTTTTAAGAGTTGAGACACTGACTGAACAATACATAAGTATTTTTGAAGGATATTTTGGTTGATTTATTTGGGTTATTCATTGAAGTAGTTCTTTCACTTTTAGAACTACTTATTTTGAGCTTTTTGTTCTTGTAAAGCTATTGTAGTAGACATATTTAATGACTATATAAATATCAGAAAAAGTAAAATAAAAAGGCCAATTTTTTGATGGTTCTCAATGAGATAATTTTAGATGAGATCACACCATGTTCATTGTATTTATGAAAACTGCACCCATACAGTGTACAGTACCATTGTCACCTACTGACCTTTCTTCGTATTGCTGGTTGTAAATACAAATACCTGCATACATGCTGGACTGATAAGGAACACTGCTATAACTATTATCCAGTAGTAGTATTATAATAATTTAAACATTTGAACAAGTTGGGACAACCCTTCAGTTAACTGCGGTACCTATCAATTATCCAGTTGTAGTAATTATGGTTCCTCAATATACATTTAACATATTACAACGTAGGCTATGTGTTACAGCACTACTTTTGGTGTCCCCCTCAGGAATTGCTCTTGAGAAAATGTCATGTAATTGTCCCCTCCAAAGTTGATATCAGATTTTCACCCCTGATCTAAACGTGAATCCATTCTCAAAAGCGGTACGGTTCTGGAAACAGAAATCCCTCCACTTTCATATCACATCAAAATCATTTCACAAACGCAACAATTACTGTAGGCTACGCTGTTTTAACCGGTTTTAACAGTTGCCGCCAACAGTAGGCTATTTTACAGTGACAACACGTTTGTGGCGTCTTTCTTCCGTTTATACACGTGTTCAGAGATGCAGACAAAGAGGAAGAGACAGGCCCAACTCTGCGCAAAATCTGTCTCCCTCCAGCAGGTGACTTTTTTGATGTTGTTGTGCCCAACAAGCAAGGAATTTTGTATGGAGGTCAATGAGTGGCGAATTTGGTTAACGAAAAAATGCATGGCTTATTTGCTACTTAATGCTTAAGTTATGAGTGTACTGATATAAGTAGCACATGTGACATCCGGGCAACTTTGAGAAAAATACTTTATAGGCCGATCAGAGTTGTCTTGAAATGGCTATGCATTTTCATACGTTTCATATGGAATGTAATAATTTGTGGATGTCCATCATACATTTCATGTGATATGTTACAAATTATACTGAACAAAAATATAAACACAACATGCAACAATTTCTAAGGTTTACTGAGTTACAGTTCATATAAGGAAATCAATTCATTAGGCCCTAATCTATGGATTTCACATGACTGGGAGTAGAGATATGCATCTGTTCGACACAGATACCTTAAAAGAAAAAAGTAGGGGCGTGGATCAGAAAACCTGTCAGTATCTGGTGTGACCACCATTTGCCTCATGCAGTGCAACACATCTCCTTCAGACTAAGTTGATCAGGCTGTTGATTGTGGCCTGTGGAATGTTGTCCCACTCCTCTTCAATGGCTGTGCAATGTTTCTGGATATTGGTGTGAACTGGAACACGCTGTCTTACACGTCGATCAGCTTCCAGGAATTGTGTACAGATCCTTGTGACCGTGCATTATCATGCTGAAACATAAGGTGATGGCAGCAGATGAATGGCACGACAACGGTCAATCTCATCACAGTATATCTGCATTCAAATTGCCGTCGATAAAATGCAATTGTGTTCGTTGTCCGTAGTTTATGCCTGCCCATACCATAACCCCACCCTCACCATTGGGCACTCTGTTCACAATGTTGACACCAGCAAACCGCTCGCCCACACGATGCCATACACATGGTCTGCAGTTGTGAGGCTGGTTGGACGTACTGTCAAATTCTCTAAAATGACAATGGAGGAAGCTTATGGTAGAGAAATGGACACTAAATTCTCTGGCAACAGCTCTGGTGAATATTCCTGCAGTCAGCATGCCAATTGCACACTCCCTCAAAACTTGCACATTTCAGAGTGGCCTTTTATTGTCCCCAGCACAAGGTGCACCTGTGTAATGATCATCCTGTTTAATCAGATTCTTGATATGCCACTTTGTTGTGGCTAATGTTAGCTTGGTGGCTAGCGTTAGCTGGGTTAAGATTAAGGTTAGGGGTTAGGTTCAGAACTGAAAAAGCGTGTGCGAGCAAGGAGGCCAACAAACCTGACTTAGTTACACCAGCTCTGTCAGGAGGAATGGGCCAAATATTCACCCAACTTATTGTGGGAAGCTTGTGGAAGGCTACCCGAAACGTTTGACCCAAGTTAAACAATTTAAAGGAAATGCTACCAAATACTAATTGAGTGTATGTAAACTTCTGACCCACTGGGAATGTGATGAAATAAATAAAAGCTGAAATAATCATTCTCTCTACTATTATTCTGACATTTCACATTCTTAAATAAAGCGGTGATCCTAACTGACCTAAGACAGTGAATTTTTACTAGGATTAAATGTCAGGAATTGTGAAAAACTGAGTTGAAATGTATTTGGCTAAGGTGTATGTAAACTCCCGACTTCAACTGTATAAAACACAGGGAAAACACATTTTTGACTGTACTGGGCCTTTAGGTAACCTTCTTTCTTATGTAACCATACCAAACATAACATATTATACAAATAGAGTACCACAGTATGAGTCATAATACCCATAAAACCTAACGGTCAAACAGGGAAATGGTTCCAATCGTATTTCCACCATTCAAATACCATAGGGGATTTTAGAAACACTTAAATAAGGGCTGTGTATCATTTAGGCTTAGCCTGGTGTGATGTTTTGATAACCATGTAAATCTCTCTACGACAAGGTGATGTTTATTTTCCGTATTTACCCCCCAAAAATGAAATGCTAATTACCTGCTAATGTGGCTATCATAAAGAACTACAAATTGATCTGGACGAGACTGCCGAATCGGGGCAAAAGTAAGAATCTCTGGATTAAATATCAAATATTAGTTAAATGTAGTAATGGATAATTTGGCTGCATTTCTTTAATGGACAATTCTGTGAACTGTCTTGTGCAAGTTTTAAATTGACACAATACCTGTTAGGTGTCAGCTAGAGATGACGTGCAGGAGCTTGCAGGGATTTGTTGTTTTTACATGATGTCTACTCCGATGTGAATTAGCATTTTAGAATCTGAGAGTAAATAGAGCTGAATATATTGATAAAATTCATCTTGTCCGCGAAAGATTGACATTGTTATCAAAACGTTACACCAAGGTAAGCCTACATGAAATACAGCCCTTAGTGTTTCTAAAATCCCTTATGGGAAAATAGAACGGTGGAAAAACTGTTTCCCTGTTTAACCGCTAGGTTTAATGGGTATTATTTTTTAATTTAACCTTTGTCACAGATTGCATTTACTATGTTACATCTTTGAGGCCAGGCTGACATATTAGACATTTCTTGGAATTATAGTTTCAAGAATTCATAAAAGTGAAAGGAGAAAAATAATTAATAATGTAAAAGAATGTGGGGGTCTGAAAGAAGCCAATGAAATGTTATATGAATGCAATGTGCTATTATAATAACATTCATGCTGAGTTTATTGGCTGGATAGAATGACAATTTTACCACATTCAAAATCACCAGTATGAAAATCCCCCAAAATATTATAGATTTTTCAGATCACATTTTTTTTTAAATCCCTTGCAGGACAAAAAAGTTATTTTTCACTATGTTCTTTGCAGAACTGTGCAAATTGATAACGATACAAAACATGTCTAAAGTAACAAGTTATCTATTGCTACAACCACTAGAAGTAGGCCTTCAAATATTTCTCAGAACTACAAGTCATGAGACATGGGTTGTGTTCATTAGTGCACACCGTTTCCAAACGGAAAAGGACAACAAGGGCTACTTATTGGACCAGTGCTGGTAGATCTCTCTGTTTCAGTCTGTTGAACCCCCCCCCCCCCCCCCATTTGGTGCCTAATGAATACAACCCAGGTATGCAACTGATGAAACATAATACCATAAGAACAATTAATTATTAAACGATAGACTGATAAACATATAGCTCACCAACTTTTACATAAATTTCAAACAGCTTTTGAAAAACACACCCACGCTTCACACACTCATCCACAAGTCTTCTATCATCTAACTTTCATTGGTATAAAATTCACATCAAACAGAATTAAGTCAGGATATGCACTCACATTTGTCTGGTTACACATGAACACCTAAATGCTAGCCTGGACCCAGATCCATTTCTGCTGTCTTGTCAACTATGATGGTCATTCATATTGGAGCTGGCAAGACAGCATAAACAGATCTGGGACCATGCTAACTAAATGCACTAATGGTGTATAATTAGTCAGGTAGCCCATTGTAGTTTAGGAAGACATACATTTCTGCAAGTGGTCAGTGCAATACCTTTCAATAGTATTTATCAAAGTGCCATCAAATAATAAACACCTTATAATACATCTTCCTGAGAATCAAAATAAATACTTAAGATGTGGCTTTCCCTGGATGTATAATACAGCCCACACCTGGGTTCAAATACTAGGTGAAATTATTACAAATACTTCTAGCAGTGCTTGATCAAGCTTGCCTGGCTTAATGGAAGCAATAGAATAGATCCAAAACTATATTACATTACAAAGCAAACGCAGAAAAGTATTTGAAAAAATAATAAATAATAATAAATCAAATACTATTTGAACCCAGGTCTACAAATGAGAGGTTGGGCACAAAGTGCTTTAGTCAACAACAAAAAACGTATGAGGTTAGAATGAGAAGCCCAGTTTCAAGTGTTTAGTTATTACAGTATAATCTTGAACAACAACAAAAAATTGTCTACGTTCCAAATGACACCCTATTGCCTAAAGAGGCCCTGGTCGAAAGTAGTGCACTATATAAGAAATAGGGTGCCATATGCACTCAAACAGCTCATCTTCTAAAGATTGATGTATAATATTTAAAAGGTTTCCCAAAATTGTTCTTTTGGTAATTTATGGAAAAATCCAAAGTAGCCTTTTCACACATTCTCCCACTGACATCAATGCATGACCCTTTGACTGAAAATCAGACTTAAATGGAAGTAATTTCATCAGTCTGAATGAATCTCCTCTTCTTCTTCCTCCTCTTCTTCTTCCTCCTCGTCTTCCTGCCCTTCGGGACTGTAAAGTTCGTCTGCTGACTCACTCTGGTCGTGTACAGCCTCCTCTTCCTCACTCCTCATCTCCTCCTCGGCTTCTTCTTGCTCATCTCCATCACTGCTGTCGTCATCATCTTCATCCTCCTCCTCCTCCTCCTCTCCTCCGCTGTCCTCCTCTTCCCGGACTACGGGACCTGGTAGAAGACAAAACTGTTAAAGGTAGAATCCACATTTGGTGAAACTGTGCCACTGTTCGCCTCAGCGCCTCTTGTTATTGGTTTTGTTGATGAAACAGAGGAGAGGAGCGTCCGACAGTGTTGTTGAAGACATGTTGCAGTACATATTCTGCTGTTCTATCATGCATGCAATCAAGTCTGAGGAGAAAAGTGTTTGTGGTTCAAGTACATTCTTTAGGTTGGTTTATTTGTCAAACACACAAAAAAAGACAAGCAAAAATACAATTGAAGTCGGAAGTTTAGCCAAATACCTTAGCCAAATACATTTAAACTCCTGACATTCCTGACATTTAATCCAAGTAAAAATCCCCTGTCTTAGGTCAGTTAAGATCACCACTTTATTTTAAGAATGTAAAATGTCAGAATAATAGTAGAGTGATTTATTTCAGCTTTTATTTCTTTCATCACATTCCCAGTGGGTCAGAAGTTTACATACACTCAATTAGTATTTGGTAGCATTGCCTTTCAAATGTTTAACTTGCGTCAAACGTTTCTTGTAGCCTTCCACAAGCTTCCCACAATAAGTTGGGTGAATTTTGGCCCATTCCTCCTGACAGAGCTGGTATAACTGAGTCGGGTTTGTAGGCCTCCTTGCTCCCACACACTTTTTCAGTTCTGCCCACACATTTTCTATAGGATTGAGGTCAGGGCTTTGTGATGGCCACTCCAATACCTTGACTTTGTTGTCCTTAAGCCATTTTGCCACAACTTTGGAAGTATGCTTGGGGTCATTGTCCATTTGGAAGACCCATTTGCGACCAAGCTTCAACTTCCTGACTGATGTCTTGATGTGGCTTCAATATATCCACATAATTTTCCTGCCTCGTGATGCCATCTCTTTTGTGAAGTGGACCAGTCCCTCCTGCAGCAAAGCACCCCCACAACATGATGCTGCCACCCCCGTGCTTCTCGTTTGGGATGGTGTTCTTCAGCTTGCAAGCATCCCCCCTTTTCCTCCAAAAATAATGATGGTCATTATGGCCAAACAGTTCTATTTTTGTTTCATCAGACCAGAGGACATTTCTCCAAAAAGTACGATCTTTGTCCCGATGTGCAGTTGCAAATTGTAGTCTGTCTTTTTTTATGGCTGTTTTGGAGCAGTGGCTTCTTCCTTGCTGAGCGGCCTTTCATGTTATATCGATATAGGACTCGTTTTACTGTGGATATAGATACTTTTGTACCCGTTTCCTCCAGCATCTTCACAAAGTCCTTTGCTGTTGTTCTGGGATTGATGTGCACTTTTCGCAACAAAGTACATTAATCTCTAGGAGACAGAACGCGTCTCCTTCCTGAGTGTTTATACTAGCGTACTATTGTTGTACAAACTATAGTTTGTTAACAAGAAATTTGTGGAGTGGTTGAAAAACGAGTTTTAATGACTCCAACCTAAGTGCATGTAAACTTCCAACTTCAACTGTACATACATATGTGAACATGATACATTATCATTTCTGTGTGCCTGTGCCCACAAATTCAAAAGGTATTCAAATTATTCAACACACTCTAGTTCCCTCTACCCTTTCTCACACACACCAGTCTGTTACTTACAGAGCTCGTTGATGAGGTGAGAGACGTGAGAGTGTACTTCAGTGAGGAAATCTTCCTGTTTAGCCTCCATGGACTCGGCCAGGCCGTCTGAGTCCACGCAAGCGCATTCTGGGTGGAACAGAGGCTTCTTCAACTGCCTGCAGAAACTGGGACAAACACACACAAACACACTCGCATTAGCAATGGCACATCACCCATAGACAGGTGGAGAGAGAAAGACACACATTACAAATGAAATGTCACCCATGACATAGCTCACACACGCACAAACACACTGCAAATGGTCCAACACCCAGACAGTTGGAGACACACACACACACACACACACACACACACACACACACACACACACACACACAACCCACTTACTTTTTGCTTGATGACTTGTACGCCTAAACAGCAAATCAGAGAAGCAAAGAATAACATCATTCATTATTCTTTTTATTTTTGGGGGGGGGGGGGGGGGTAGATCAGCTTTACTATTGCAGGGGTTGTGGCTTCCATCAATGTAATTTTCTGCATCTTTTCCAATCCCCATCAAAAAAATAATAACATTTAGTTAATGAAAATAAAACAATAAAGCTACTTAGGAACAGCAGGACGGTTTTAAAAAGAATGTTAAAGGCACATCCATTTGTCCATGTATATCAATTAATCCGCACACTGACCTCCAGGAAGCGGAAGGGGTCGTTCTCCTGGGCGAGGGTCTGGATGCCACTGTGGACATCCTGCAGACGGGACTGGTCCTGGACCGCCTTGGCTATGTTCCGCTGGATGCTGGGGCCACACTCGACCCCGTGGGAGCAGGAACAGTCCCTGAGGGAGGTGAGGAAGCCCTCCAGGTGGACCTGTAACACCTCCCCCAAGGCTGTGACCCGCTGGTCTGAGTCCTCCAGGAACCTCTGCACAGAGAGAGGGAGAGGGTTAAGAGGTAGGTGTGTGTTTAACCAAAAACTAACTAATCAGTGATCAAAAGTTGACTCATCTTCAGACATGAAATATATATATTTTTTAATACAACAAATTAAAAAATATATACAGCTCTGTAAACAATACAAATACATGACATCTTACATTATGGAAAGGAGTGCTGATCAAGGATCAGGTGCGAACACCTGTCCATAATCATGTTCATTACAATCTTAAATGCAAAACTGATCCTAGATAGGGCTGTTACGGTGAGCATATTACCGCCACACGGGTGGTCACAAGTCATGATGGCAGTCAAATTCCATGTGACAGTTTAGTCACTGTAATTAGGCTTCTCCAAACTCTGTTGTTGCTGATGGTCATTAGTAGCCTACCAAACTTGCCAACTGCCTGATACTCAGCACTCTACGTCCCTCTAATCACTCTGACATCAATGCAAATGTAATCGAAAATCTTTTCAAACACACTGAGCTCATGTTGCGCAACATTTCTATGAGTGAGAACAGAGTGATGACCTCTATTAAAAAGAGCAGGATCCCATCAGCTTTCTATAGGCTAGGCATACTATATTTATTTCTCAACTTTCCTATTATTACTATTATTTATTAAGCACATTGCTTATATTTACAACAGGAGTATAGCTTACCTGGCTGGCATGAAAATGAACCACATGAAAAGCGTCCTCCACTTGCTATTTAAGAGCATAGATGACATGTATTTTTTACCGCTGACCCTGTTTCGAGACAGGTGCATGATAATGGTCCATTCTAAATCAAAACTAATTTCACACTTATATGATTTAGTATATGTAAATCATATACTAAATCATTAGTATACATTTTTTGGGGGGGCATTACAGCCACACAAAGAGGATGCGGCCGGGAAATTCGGGGCATTATCAAGTGCTTGTTAAATTGTGAATGAGAGACTGATTAAGTGTGTACAGCCTGAGCAATAAACAAAGCAGAGCTCATGCCTTTGATGCGACTTAGAATGTATTAAAAATCAAAACATATAGCCCAACGTTTGTAGAACAACTAAAGTTGCATAAATAATTCTAAATGAAGCATATAGGAGGAACGGTTTCTTTGTTAACCGCTCAACACAGAATAGCCCCATGTGCGCACTCCTATTTTATTCAGCAATGTTCAACTGTATTTTTCACACTATAAAATAATGCCACGGAATTCTAAACAAATCTTGTCTGCTAAATGAACTAGTGTAGCCCACAGCCATATGGCATAGCCAGATCACGGCCTAACATAAAGACAACTCAGATTATGCTCTTCTGTTCTTCTGAAATAGACTTCATTTTCTTCATATCATTTTTCTTTAGACTAAAATAAATAATGTATTTATTGTGATGGTGTAGGCTATATTAACTTTTTATGTAGATGTTCCAAAGTTCTGCATCATTGGCTTATAGGCTATATAGCCAAGAGATGGGAAATGTGTTTATGTTAATTAACGGTCAATTACCGTGAGACCGGCAGTTATTTGTGTGACAATCACCGGCTGCCCTCATCCTAGACCAGCAATATCACCTTGTTCAGTCGTTCTTGTTCTTTCTGCTCCTGGAGATTTTTCTCTGCTTTGTTCAGCTTCCTGTCCACCTTCTGTAGCTGGTTCTCCAGAGAGCCCTGAGAACAGAGAGGGAGAGTGGGAGTTTGGGAGAAAGGGAGCAAAACAGAGGGAGAGAAAGAGGGAGAGAGTGGGTTTGAGGGAGGGAAGAGAGATTACATTCACTATGACAACAAGACTATAGTGAGGGTAAATGGTGAACTCAACTGGAAATGTCTCCCTTTTTCACATTGGTTCAGACAAGTCACTTCAGGAAGCAGCTTGAACAATTCATTCAAACAGTGAGATCACATCATGTTTTGTCTCAGTCCCGAATGGCACCCTATTCCCGTTATAGTGCATTACTTTTGACCAGAGCCCTATGGGATCTCTCTCTTCCCACTATTTAGGTTATAGGGTGACATTTGGGACTCACTCATTGTCTCTCATTCGCTCAACCATGTCAGACAACAGCAGTGACAATGACATTCACCTGTGTTCTAGACTCATCAATTGCCATTCTGTGGAGGCCTCGTCTAGAGTATAGAGGTGTGTTCTTTGTGTGTGTACCTTTTGTTTGATCGAAAGTGATAGGGAGTACATACTTCTTGTGTGCGAGTGTGTTCTAAGTGAGGGTCTTTCATTTTTAGAGTGCTTCATTTAGTCCTGTACATCCCCCTCCTGACCAGTAGACCAACAAACAGAGACCTCTTAACTCTACCACTCTTCCATAACGATATGTAACCTAAACCAGGGGTGCAATTTTGGTTTTAGAAGTGGGGGTATCCAGTCAGATAAACACTCCAACACGCTCAGAGGTGTCCACATGGTCCTAAAGCACACATTTGCCTGACAAAAATGCAATTTCAGAATGTGTGGGGTGGGGGCATGTCACCCCTGTCCCCAGTGAAAGTTGTGCCCGTGACTTAAACACACAGTGATTAACCTATTCACTGTTTCATAGGTTTTATAACTTTAGAGCTGTTACCTTCAGATCCTTCATAGTGTTCTTCAGGGTCTTGATGGTGTGTCCGGCGTGGCTCCCCTCGATGGTACAGGCGTTGCAGACACACACCCGGTCGTCCATGCAGTAGTAGCGGTACATCTCATCGTGTTCGGGACACTTCCTCTTCCTCAGGTCCCCCAGGGGTTCAGTCAGGGGGTGCTCCCTAAACGCAGGCAGCTCCAGGTGGGGCTTCACGTGCTCCTGAAATGGACAAAATGAAGAAAAAGTTCATGTTTGTCTTGACTTACCTGCTGATTGAAAATGTAAAATAAAACAAAGCTTTAAAAAATAAAAAAAGTGTTATGCACATCCAACACTAGAATGTGTTGAGAATACTGGTGCTGTGCAAAAAGAGTGCTTAGATAACGGAATAAGAATATTGGAATATTTCTGCTCCATAGTGCTTTACCATGGGTGCATTTGGAATTATGGATGCTAAAATTATGGATGCCTCTCAGATCTTTACCTGACACATGGACACCTCGCATTTCAGACACGTCTTGACCGCTACCTCTACCACCACTCCAGCCCCAGGTTCCCCTTTCCCCGCCTCGCTAGTGTCCCCTGGAGAGCAGTAGTCACACGGCACGGACACGGGGGTCTTGGCTGTTGTCGGGCTGCCGTCTGGTTGTTGTGGTCTTGACGATACTGCCTGGACATCATAGAGAAAGGAAGAGGAAGAGAGGTAGCGTGTTTGTTGGGTGGGGCCTATAGGCTATTAATCAGTAGAGCAGGCTATTGTAGAGATGAATACTCCTTAAACTAAGGTCATCAGAGTGATAGGCCTTAAAATTCATATAAACTTTTCTTTGGTGCTTTTAGCTACCGCTCCACAGCTAATGTGACCAGGGACCGTGTGTATCAAGCATCTCAGAGTAGGAGTGCTGATCTAGGATCAGGGCCCTCCTGTCCATGTAACAGGCTAAACTTATCCTAAATCAATACTCCTCCACTGAGACACTTCATGAATACAGCCCCCAGACAGCACATACCCGTCCCCTGCAGCGGAAGTCGTCTGCGATGTTGGCGAGCTTAAAGTTCTTCTGGGAGGCCGTGGAGCAGCGGTGGCTCTCTCGGCACTCGGGGCAACGGAAGCGGCCTCGCTCCGCTTGGCGTTTGAGCCGGCGGACGCACAGCAGGCAGAAGTTGTGGCCGCAGGGCAGCAGGTGGGGGTCCCTGAACAGGTCCAAGCACACGGGACAGGTGAGCTCGTCTTCTAGAAGAGTGGACTGGTCCATAGAGGTAGCCATGATGGGAAGGGGAGAGCTGATGATGGGAAGGGGAAAGCTGATGTTGTGGGGGGGGGAGTTCCAAGGTATGTGTGGTTTGGTCGCAGTAGCTGTAGAGTAGTAGACACACAAAACATTTGAGATTAGATGTTAAAGATCTAAAAGTATTATACACTGAGCATACAAAACATTAGGACCACCTGCTCTTTCCATGACAGTGACCAGGTGAATCCAGCTGAAAGCTATGATCCCTTATTGATGCCACTTGTTAAATTCACTTCAAATCAGTGTACAGTAGATGAAGGGGAGGCCTTGAGACAGTTGAGACATGGATTATGTATGTGTGCCATTCAGAGTGTGAACGGGCAAGATAAAATATTGAGGCTGTTCTGAGGACAAAAGGAGGGGGGTGCATAGCAGTATTAGGAATGTTTTGTACACTGTGAATAATAAAAAATGTCTACACTATCTTGACTCATAGACCAACAATTTGCAACAAACGTATATCAAAATGTAAAATAGGCATTCTATTGCCCCTTTTCCTTCTTGTGATATGCAGAGTAGTAAAACAATGACAAACCTAAAAGCCCAAATAATAACGTGATCATCTAAGAAGTAACCAATGTGGCAGTTTAAAACAAAACTAGTTTTAAACTTTTCACTTCCCCTTTCCTATCAACAATGTTGATGTTGGACCAGCTCTGAACTTGCTGACCTAAACCTAAAGTTCAAAAGGTAATGTGTGGCCATAGTTGCATGACTGCTAATAGGCCAATTTAAATTGCAATAGTAGCCTCATAAATCACCAGTGGTGGAAAAAGGTACCAAATTGTCATTCTTGAGTAAAAGTAAAGATACCTTATTAGAAAATGACTCATAAAAGTGAAAGTCACCCAGTAAAATATTACTTGAGTAAAAGTCTAAAAGTATTTGATTTTAAATATGCTTAAGTATCAAAATTAAATGTAATTGCTAAAACATACTTAAGTATCAAAGGTAAAAGTATTCCTTATATTAAGCAAACATTTATAGATAGCCAGGGGCACCTCCGCCACACCCAGATCAGAGGCAGTAGGGATGACCAGTGATGTTCTCTTGATAAGTGTGAATTAGACAATTTTCCGGTCCTGCTAAGCATTCAAATGTAAGGAGTACTTTTGGATGTCAGGGAAAATGTATCGAATATTTTCTTTAGGAATGTAGTGAAGTAAAAGTAGTCAAAAATATAAATAGTAAAGTACAAATACCCCCCCCCAAAAAATCTGTATTTTTACACCACTGTAAATCACCATAACCAATATATATATATATATATATATATATATATCTTTTTCAAAACACTGCAAAAATAGCAGTGGGTTTAGGGTATGTGTTGTATGCAAGTGCAATGCTTCTAAATAACCGTAGTTGAATTGAAACGTATTTATATTTTAAATAGATTACGCTGACCTACATGGGTGGCATGTTCCAGTTTAGAGGGCTGAGAATCGAATTAATTAACTAGCTGCTCTAGTTTAGAAGGTGGGATAAGGTCATGGCTAGACGGGATCCATCTTTTGTCAAATTTAATTCAAAAGTAAATTTTGGGCATTTCAGCTAACACCAACCCTTTTCCTAACCTTAACATAATTATACTAACCTGCTGCGTAAATTATTCTAACCTGCTATGAAATGTAAAGCCTGACGTTGACTTTACAAAAGCTGGATCCCTTCTAGCCAAGTCCGTGGCATAATAGCAGCCCGAGCGCACCTTGTGGAGCTAACTAGCTACAGTTGACAACTAACGGTAACTTATTTACAAACATTGGTCCCTTACCTAGATCTCAGAAGACACCGTATTTTACAACTTCTCTCTGGTTCTTGGTCAGCGAAATCTCAGGCGAACACGATTCAGGCACTTACAATTGTTGTTTGACCATTCATGCCGGGGAACGGCAGGTGGGCTCAATCCGTAACCTCGTGACACCTGGGATGACGTCAAAGAAATGCGCGCGCAGAATTTCTTCCCAGTTGTAATCCAAACTCCACTAGCTGGTCAGTTATGGAGGAACGCGAAGACTTCGTGAACATTTTTAAAACACAGGTTAAGATGATTTTGGATATTCTGTTAAATGTCGCCGTATCGGAGATAACACATATTTTCCAAGGCACTTCGGGTAACGCTACTATCCAGAATACAGTATTACCCGTTGCTCTTTGTGCCGGAGACCACGCCATAGAGGCCGTGCAGGCATGCAGACTGAAGAATGCATTGGAGATGGCAATATGCACATACACACGGGAAACCACTGAAGTGACACCACGTGGTGAGTAACTTTATCATAAATTATTTTAAAGTAGGCCTAATGTAACATTGTCAGGAAGTCTCAGCGTTAGTTGAATTAATGGGCTGTAGAATAAGGCTGCACGTGGTACAGACCAGACGTCTTTTTGTGTGTTTTACAAACGGTAGGCTTAACCAGTGTTGCCAATTTAGCGACTTTGTCGCTATATTTAGCGAGTATTTAGATCCCTCTAGCGACAAATGTTCAAAAATACAAAAAAATGTAAAAAATAAGTTCATGTTTTACTGTGACTTGTTGTAGGCTCCTAAGTGGATCATAAGGTTAAAAACAAATTAAGAAAAATAAAATAAAAAAAACGAAGTAACTCTGGCAGTCTCTCTTTTGGGTCACTTTTGCCGGTCCCAAGCCCAGATAAAGGAGGGTTGGAATTGTGACATAGTAGTTCTAAACATATTTAGGGTGTTTTTTACTCACTTTTTCTCTCTCCTACAGTGTCCATCACAATTACTTGCACATGGCCGATTATGCAAATTAGGTGATGCCGTCATTTATCTACTGTCCTTACTGGGGAGTTGGCAACACTGGGCTTAACACATAGATGGGCGTTCATAAAATGCAATTTGAAGTAACACTTTGACGCACTTGACTTTTTTTATGGTGCAGTCTGGACCGGCCTTAATTTCTGGGCAGGTCCAGACCAAATCTGAACCAATCATAGACGACTGTTTTATTCAGATTGTGTCCTGTGTGGACCAGCCTTGATTTGGCCCTAACATAGTATTTTCAACTTTCATTAAGAACCAAAAATGACCCTGATTGCAACATCCTGGAAAATGCCACTCAGAACCTAAATTTAACATAACGTCAATGTCTGGGGATTATGTTTTTTAAGTGTCTTTTCAACGTAATTTTGCTTACTGGGACTATGCTAGTTTAGCATTTTTGGGGGTCTCAGCTAGGGCTGCAGAACAGCAAGGACTGGCCCTGCAGCTACAACAGGTGTTACATCTCTAGCTAGTTCGAACTTCTGTTCCCTTTGAATTCCAGTATGTAGACTAATTATTTGTTGCCTCCTTAGTATTCCAGGCCTTTCCTTAACGGAAAAGTAAGTTTATTTGTCATTTTTTTGTTCTCTCTGTGTGTGTGTGTGGTTCATCTTCTGTTGTGTTGACCCTAGCAACTCAACATGATGGTGGTGAGGCCCCCAGTGGCTCTGTTGCTATGCCAAGGCGTGATGATGGTGAAGACATGCACATTAATCTTAAATATGAGGTGAGATGGTTAAAATAAAAGATGGAATGAATAAAACGAACAGCGTCATTGACGTGAATGGGGAATCCGTTCTGCACATTCTAGTTCTGTGGTTAGAATGCTCTGGGTTGTGTGTGTGTGAAACACAGCCACTCTTTTAGTGGACCATTTGACTTAAAGGCCCCTGTAATGTTCAGTGTCAGTTTTGTTTCCTTCTGTAGCAGTATCTAAATGCTAATGTAGGTAAACAGTATATCCATTGTTATGCCTGTAGAGATTGGACATGGACTGGGAGGTGGTGAAGGTTGGTGTCTTTGAGGAGGGTGACAGTATTGGGAACAGCATGCACAGTAAGTGGACCAGATAAGTGGATTGCTTTGGGGTTTTAGGCTGGGTAACCGTAAAGCACTTTGTGACAACTGCTGATGTAAAAAGGGCTTTATAAAATTGAATTTGAGTTATTGAAATGATGTGGAGTAGTGGATGGAAAGAGAATTTAAGTCATGCCTTTATTGTCCCAGTAGTAGAGATACATAAAGATGATGGTCCGTCCTCATGCACTTACCACAAACGACTCGTTTGGCTAAGTTTGCCGTAGTGTACATCACACTCCTTATAATTTATTTGTATGTTCATTAGCACCGTATACATGATCCCAATTTCTATCTTGAGTTTTTTTTCCTAATTGCCGCAAAGGTAGATTATTCAGATATTTATTGAACCATGTCACGCAACGTAGTTTACCAACTCAGTGGATCGTGCTAAAACGATGACGACATATCTGAGTTCTTCCATCTTCATGCATGTTCGCCACTGGGACATCCGTAGTGCAGTCAGGGTGAAACAACAATCATCTACAGTGCATTCGGAAAGGATTCAGACCCCTTGACTTTTTCCACATTTTGTTACGTTACAGCCTTATTCTAAAATGTATTAAATTAATATTTTCCCTCAATCTATTTCTCATAAATGAAAAACATTATTTACATAAGTATTCAGACCCTTTGCTATGAGACTTGAAATTGCGCTCCGGTGCATCCTGTTTCCATTGATCATCCTTGAGCTGTTTCTACAACTCGATCGGAGTCCACCTGTGGTAAATTCAATTGACTGGACATGATTTGGAAAGGCACACACCTGTCTATATAAGGTCCCACAGTTGACATTGCATGTCAGAGCAAAAACCAAGCCATGAGGTCGAAGGAATTGTCCGTAGTGCTCCGAGACAGGATTGTGCTGAGGCACCGATCTGGGGAAGGGTGCCCAGGAAAACAGTGGCCTCCACCATTTTTAAATGGAAGAAGTTTGGAACCACCAAGACTATTCCTAGAGCTGGCCAATCGGGGGGGGGGGGGGGTCTTGACCAAAACCTGATGGTCACTCTGACAGAGCTCCAGAGTTCCTCTGTGGAGATGGGAGAACCTTCCAGAAGGACAACAACCTCTGCACCACTCCACCAATCAGTCTTTTATGGTAGTGGCCAGACTGACGCCACTCCTCAGTAAAAGGCATATGACAGCCTGCTTGGAGTTTGCCAAAAGGCACCTACAGGACTGTCAGACCATGAGACAAGATTCTCTGGTCTGATGAAGCCAAGATTGAATTATTTTTCCTGAATGACAAGCAGTACGTCTGGAGGAATCCTTGCACCATCCCTACGGCGAGGCTTCGGTGGTGGCAGCATCATGCTTTTTTTTGTGGCAGAGACTGGGAGACTAGCCAGGTTCAAGGGAAAGATGAATGGAGCAAAGTACAGAGATCCTTGATGAATCTGCTCCAGAGCGCTAAGGACTTCAGACTGGGGCAAAAGTTCACCTTCCAACAGGACAATGACCCTAACCACACAGCCAAGACAAAGCAGGAGTGGCTTCGGGACATATCTCTGAATATCCTTGAGTGGCACAGCCAGAGCCCGGACTTAAACCCAATTGAACATGTACTGCAAAGCACCCCATCCAACCTGTCAGAGCTTGAGAGACCTGCAGAGAAGAATGGGAGAAACTCCCTAAATACAGGTGTGCCAAGCTTGTAGCGTCATACTTATGTAAATGTAATTTAATATAAATGTAATTCATCTTGAAATAAGGCTGTAACGTAACAAAATTTGGAAAAAGTCAAGGAGTCTGAATACTTTCTGAATGCACTGTATAGGCTTCTGTATCAAGTGCATTTGGAGGGCAATATTAGTGCTTTGTTTCTCACTGATATGAAAAAGATGAATGTTACGAGGCCAACAGTATGTTTCTTTGTTTGTTCCAGAGAGTCAAGAGTATGAATGTCTTGTCTCTGAATTGGCGTTTGAACCATCGACATCCTCAGAGGTCTGGGACCCCCACTGCATACACACTGAAGACAGTGCTGCCACCACCACCACCCTGTCACTGTGTTCAAATGACAACGTATTGTTAAACTCCCCGACAGACAGACTGACTGAACAGGAGGCGCAGGTGGGTTCTTCCCAGGCCCCACATCCAGTGCCCCTTAAATGGCTTCTATTTCCTCTTCCTATCTCAGTCAGCCCAGTAAAAGAAGTGGAATTAGAAAGGGGAAAGCTAGTGGGGAAACTGGAGCCTGTTCCCATCGCCATCAGCACGCCGGTGGATTCGGAACAACAGCCAGCCTACACCCTTAGAACTATAGATACAGAACCCATGCTTAGAACACCTGTGGGACACCTGGAAACACTCACTGACTATGACATCACTGGTGCTGCTGTCAAAGAAGAGCCACTAGGAAGCTCTGGACAACTGGAACTCAAGGAGGAGATTGAGCTGGTCCGGCATACTGCACAACCAAGTACACAACGGTACAATGACATTATAGCAACAACACAACTAAGTACGCTACAAGAGCCCATTCTCACCCAAGGAAACCCCAATGTACACGTGGCCACACAAGCAAGCATTATATTAAACCCAGCAGCAAAGGAAGAGCAGCGAGACCGAGGAGGACCAGTGTTGAGCGGGACCAGAAGCAGAAAAGGCTGTGACACCACTTCCACAGCACTTCAACCCACCTCCATATCACCTCACCGCTCTCCCCTCACCCCCTCCACTCCACCACTACTACCCCATGACCTGGAGAAGCAGATGAGACGCTGTTCAGGTATTTACCCATGCTGTAACTCTCAATTCCTTGAATCGGATCTCCTCGCCTTCTCAACCTTATTGGAGGAGGAAGTCCAAGCCTCCTGACCTTTTTTTCCAATGAGTTTTGAGAAGGCGGTGAGGATGCAAGGAATTGAGAAAGAGCACTCCCTTCTCATTTGTGCAATATACACTGAGTATACCAAATGTTAGGAACACAATCCTAATATTGTTTTGCACCCCCTTTTGCCCTCAGAACAGCCTCAATTTGTTGGGGCATGGACTCTACAAGGCGTCGAAAGCGTTCCACAGGGATGCTGGCCCATGTTGACTCTTGTTTCCCACAGTTGTCAAATTGTCTGGATGTCCTTTTGATGGTGGACCATTCTTGATACACACAGGAAACTGAGCGTGAACGCTACTGTGTTTGCAGTTTTTGAAAAAGAAACAGAGCTGCACACTCTAGGAGACTAGATGCAATAATGTAATAACCAACGTTTCAACAGACAAGCGGTCTTCATCAGGGTATCATGACAAACACTGTGGGTCACTAGTTTATAAAGTGTCAAAGGACACACCGAGGTGTCTGTAATCATTGCCGGGTAGACTGACATTATTGGTTAATTCTCAGATATAAGAACATACAAAAACATGAATGGATATCATACGATCATAGATACAATTTGGCTACATAGGCCTACAAACATTAACAATGAATAGAAAAATCACAAGAATGGCTTCAGATCAAAGTCTACGTTGAGACCGAAGGGAGCAAGGGTCTTTAAATTAAAGATCCAGGCAGCCTCTTGTTTTAACAATAAATTGTCGAGGTCTCTCCCTCTCCTAGGGAGGGTAACAAGTTCAATGCCGTTATAACGTGGTGACGAAGTCGAATGTGATTCGCTTCTGAAAAGTGGGTAAGTCGTGTTTTTGCACCTTATGATGGTCTGAGATTCGTACTTTTATTTTGCACTTTGTTTTACACAACATTTTTACCACAAGGACAAGTTAAGAGATAAAATAAACAAATCAAAGTTTTTGTCATGTGCGCCTAATGCAACAGGTGTAGACCTTACAGTGAAATGCTTACTTTCAGGCTCTAACTAATAGTGCAAAAAAGGTATTTGGTGAACAATAGGTAAGTCAGGCTGAGGTAGTATGTAGATATGGTTAAAGTGACTATGCATATATGATAAACGGAGAGTAGCAGCAGCGTAAAAGATGGGTTGGGGGGGTCACACAATGCAAATAGTCCGGGTAGCCATTTGATTACCTGTTCAGGAGTCTTATTGCTTGGGGGTAAAAACTGTTGAGGATACTTTTTTCCTAGACTTGGCACTCCGGTACTGCTTGCCATGTGGTAGTAGAGAACAGTCTATGGCTGGGGTCTTTGACAATTTTTAGGGCCTTCCTCTGACACCGCCTGGTGTAGAGGTCCTTTATGACAGGCAGCTTAGCCTGGGCCGTACGCACTACCCTCCTGTAGTGCCTTGCGGTCGGAGGCCGAGCAATTGCCGTACCAGGCAGTAACGCAACCGGTCAGGATGCTCTCGATGGTGCAGCTGTTGAACCTTTTGAGGATCTCAGGACCCATGCCAAATCTTTTTACCTTCCTGAGGGGGAATACTCTTTGTCGTGCCCTCTTCACGACTGTCTTGTTGTGTTTGGACCATTCTAGTTTGTTGATGTGGACACCAAGGAACTTGAAACTCTCAACCTGCTTCACTACAGCCCTGTCGATGAGAATGGGGGCGTGCTCGGTCCTCCTTTTCCTGTAGTCCACAATCATCTCCTTAGTCTTGGTTACGTTGAGGGATAGGTTGTTATTCTGGCACAACCCGGCCAGGTCTCTGACCTCCTTCCTTATAGGTTGTCTCGTCGTTGTCGGTGATCAGGCCTACCACTGTGTCGTCTGCAAACTTAATGATGGTGTTGGGGTCGTGCCTGGCCATGCAGTCATGGGTGAACAGGGAGTACAGGAGGGGACTGAGCACGCACCCCTGGGGAGCTCCAGTTTTGAGGATCAGCATGGCAGATGTGTTGCTATCTACCCTCACCACCTGGGGGCAGCCCGTCAGGAACTCCTGGATCCAGTTGCAGAGGGATGAGTTTAGTCCCAGGATCCTTAGCGATGAGCTTTGAGGGTACTATGGTGTTGAACGCTGAGCTGTAGTCAATGAATAGCATTCTCACATAAGTGTCCCTTTTGTCCAGGTGGGAAAGGGCAGTGTGGAGTGCAACATCATCTGTGGATCTGTTTGGGTGGTATGCAAATTGGAGTGGGTCTAGGGTTTCTGGGATAATGGTGTTGATGTGAGCCATTACCAACCTTTCAAAGCACTTCATGGCTAAGGACGTGAGTGCTACGGGTCTGTGGTCATTTAGGCAGGTTGCCTTTGGGTTCTTGGGCAAAGGGACTATGGTGGTCTGCTTGAAACATGTTGGTATTACAGACTCAATCAGGGACATGTTGAAAATGTCAGTGAAGACACCTGCCAGTTGGTCAGCACAAGTCCTGGTCATCCGTCTGGTCCCACAGCCTTGTGTATGTTGACTTGTTTAAAGGCCTTTCTCACGTCGGCTACGGAGAGCGTGATCACAGTCGTCCGGAACAGCTGATGCTCTCATGCATGCCGCAGTATTGCTTGCCTCGAAGCGAGCATAAAGTGATTTAGCTCGTCTGTTAGGCTCGTGTCACTGGGCAGCTCGTGGCTGTGCTTCCCTCTTTTGTATGCTGTAATAGTTAGCAAGCCCTGCCACAAGACGAGTGTCAGAGCCAGTGTAGTATGATTCAATGTTAGCCCTGTATTGACGCTTTGCCTGTTTGATGGTTTGTCGCAGGGCATAGCAGGATTTCTTGTAAGCTTCCGGGTTAGGGTCCCGCACCTTGAAAGCAGTAGCTCTACCATTTAGCTCAGTGCGAATGTTGCCCGTAATCCATGGCTTCTGGTTGGGGTATGTACGTACAGTCACTGTGGGGACGACGTCCTTGATGCACTTATTGATAAAGCCAGTGACTGATGTGGTGCAGCTTTCCCACTCGCCTTCTGCGGGTCCTGACGAGGCATCCGGCTCTTTGTCCTCTGTACCTGCGTCGCTTCCTCTTGCAAATAACGGGGATGTCGGGCTTGCCGTGTGTTTGGAGAATGTCCTGTGCGTCTTGGTTGTTGTAGAAAAAATCTTTGTCTAATCCGAGGTGAGTGATCGCTGTCCTGATATCCAGAAGCTCTTTTCTGCCGTAAGATACGGTTGCAGAAGCATTATGTACAAAAATACTGCCTTAGTGGAACACGTGATAACACCTTTCATTGGGATCTATTTTCCTGTTTGGGTGTTTGCAGGATCGACATTTGTAAGTGCCATTGCATTGAGTGTAGCTATTACACTTTTAGTTTATCCGGTAGAGGTGCAAATAGACGTTGTGAAGGGATATTTTGGGGGTGGTAAATCAGTTTACCAATTGATCTGAGATTCTGCCCTGTGAGATTCCAACCAAGGGAGGGTCCGAAAACACATTACGGATACTGTCATCGGATCTTAGAATGTGCCAATGTTTGAACAATTCCCTTAACTTTTCAGAGCACACATTGAATTGGTAGTTAGAATGCTTGTTTTTGCGATACTATCCTTGAAAGATGTCTCTTTGTTTAGAATTTTCTCAATGTCAGTATTAATCTGACGGTTTTTGTACCCCCTCTCCTTGAGTTTTCTTTGCGTCTCAGCTGTATTTCTGTCGCAATCTGACAGTTCTATTGCAAATTCTTTTGATTCGACAATTGACTGTAGGGCAAACTGTTTTCCAAGGGGAAGCGTGTGACAACTATCAGCCCTCAGCAAACTGTTATGATCAGTAGGTTTCCTGTAAAGATACGTGTATAGAACATTGTCACACAAAATCAGAAGATCAAGGAAACTGATTTGACGTGTGTCAGATTGCATAGTAAATATCAAGTGCGCAGATCAAGAGTTAAGAAAAGCATGGAATGCCTGGATCTGTTTAGCATCACCCCTCCATAGAACAAAAATGTTCTAATTTCTAACATTATTATTTGGAAACGGTACGTTGATATTTTTGAAGGGATTGAAAATGGACTGTTTCCATGTAACCCACATACAAATTAGCGTAGTTAGGAGCCATATGGGGTCCCATAGCAGTACCCTTCGTCTGAATAAAGAAATCCTTTAGAAACATGAAGTGTTTGAGTGTGTGTGAGTACTATTTCAGCCAATGTTACAGTGCATTCACTGGCAGGTATTTCATTAGTCACGTGGCAGAAGAAAATGTTCCATCGCTTCAATACTGCCCTCGTGTGGAATATTTGTGTATAACGACTCAACATCAAAAAGTAACTAACAAAGTGTTATCATAGAGAGGATCAAGAGATTCAATAATAGAGATCATACTACTAGTGTCATTTACAAAGGAGGGTAGCTGTTCTGTGAGTGGTCTAATAAAAAAAATTGATAAAGGAGCCATTACTGCATCAAAGCCCGCTACAATAGGGCTCCCTGGAGGTTTTATAACATTCTTGTGTAATTTCGGCAAAGTATAGAAAGTGGCAATTTTGGGGTGTTGAATGGCCAAAAGGTTGTGTTCCTATTTTGGTGATTTGACCAGAACTTACCTATCTAGGACTGTGTAGATAGTGTTCTGAAATTGGGAAGTGGGGTTACTTCTGTGTTTCTTGTAAAAGGTCAAGCAGTCGTCTATGACAATATTTTACATAAGCTGTCGTATCCATGAGTACAACCGACCCACCCTTATCAGCAGGACGAATAAGGACTGAGGTATCAGCTTGTAAATCAAGCAAAGATTGTTTTTCATCAGTGCTTGTGATTTGGCTGGAGGTACAAAGTAATGCTTACTTCTAAAAGGAGTCAGAGTATGTGCAGGTGAGCAACTTACACATTCAGTAGAAATATCCCATTTAGGGGAGCTAAAGCATTCCCTTAAATACTTGACTCAAGATATTTCAGCTTCTCATTTGGAAATCACTTTTTTTTTAAAGTCTAATCTACTTAATAGATTTAAAATTCATGCTGTAACAACAAAATGTGGAATAAGTCAATGGGTGTGAATGCTTTGATGGCACGGAGCATACAAACCATTAAACTGCTCTTTCCATGACAGACTAACCAGGTGAATACTACGATCCCTTATTGATGTCATTTGTTAAATCCACTTCAAGTCAGTGTAGATAAAGGGGAAGAGAGGTTAAATAATTATTTTAAAGTATCTAGACATGTATTGTGCATGTGTGTTGATCAGAGGGTGAATGGGCAAGACAAGACATCAGTGCGTTTGAACAGGGTATGGCAGTAGGTGCCAGGTGCACCGGTTTGCGTCAAGAACTGCAAACTTTGAATACATGTTCTATTGGTTTAATAACAAAATGTTGACCAGCTGGAAAATAATTTTAGTGAAATTAATAAAACGATTGAAGAGAAACGCACAACTCTGCAAGGAGCTGTTAACGATGATAGCATATTCAATGAACTGATGAAAACTAACTAAGCTCTCAAGTTGTCTACAGAAATAAAAAAGGAGCTTAAATTTGTTTTTTTAAATCAAGAAATTCAACCAAGACAAAAAGCCAAGACCGAGGTCATAGTCTACTTCTGGAGAAACCCTGATAAAAGAGGTCCTGCTCCTCCTCTCCACGACAGATGCAGGAGGGAGGCCGCTTCTATCCACCCCGTCTGACCAACGCTCTACAACCAGCGCCTCGTCCGCTTCCAGTGGCAGTTGTTTTTAACCAACGAGAGACTGGACCGACAGAAGCGTAGAGGTGGCCGCGGTCACCTGTACCGAGGAGATCCCTTACCCGACCGGGTAAGAAGAAACGACTACCAGAGACAGAGGGGACCGTTCACATGGTCCCAGAACCCATGGGACTGAGTGTCTTTAATTTATCAAGAAAGATAAGAGCCCTGCCCAAGTCTCCTTGCTTAATAAAGGGTTAACTCAGTGTAACGATTTCGATGTTAAGGTGGACATGTTTAAGATTTTTTAGAAAGATACGTTTAACCTCTCTAGGGTATGTGGCCAACATCCAGTGAGATAGCAGAGCGCCAAATACAGAAATACTCAGAAAAAATTCACAAAACAAAACATATTTTACATAGGTTTAAAGATTAACTTCTTGTGAATCAAACCAATGTGTCAGATTTAAAAAATGCTTCACGGCGAAAGCATACCTTACGATTATTTGAGAACATAGCCCAACAGACAAATCATTACAAACAGTAACCAGCCAAGTAGAAGAGTTACACAAGTCAGAAATAGAGAAAATTAATCCCTTACCTTTGATGATTTCCATATGGTGGCACTCAGAAGATATTAATTTACTCAAATGTTCCTTTTGTTCAATAAAGTCTATATCCAAAAACCTCCGTTTTGTTCGCGTTTTCTTCAGAAATCCACAGGCTCAAAAGCAGACAAAATCCATATTGTATCCGTAAAGTTCATAGAAACATGTCAAACGATGTTTATATTCAATCCTCAGGTTGTTTTTAGCCTAAATGATCTATAATATTTCAACCGGACAATAGCGTCGTCAATATAAAAAGGTAAGCAAGAAAGGCACTCTCTCGGGATTGCGTATGAAAAAGCTCTGTGACACGATAGGGTCCACTCATTCAGACTGGTCTTACTCCCTCATTTATCAGAATACAAGCCTGAAACAATTTCTAAAGACTGTTGACGTCTAGTGGAAGGCATAGGAACTGCAAGTTGAGTACTAAGTCAATGGATACTGTCATGGCATTGAATAGAAAACTACAAAACCAACAGAACTACTTCCTGAATGGATTTTTCTCAGGTTTTCGCCTGCCAAATCAGTTCAAATCTACCAGTTATATGCATATCATATCTTCTGGGCCCGAGTAGCATGCTGTTTAATTTGGGCATGCTTTTCATCCAAAATTCCGAATGCTGCCCCCTACCCTAGAGAAGTTAACTTCTACTTGCTACCAAACCCGGATCCGGGGGCACCCCCCACAGTAAAAAAGCTGACTAGCATAGCCTAGCATAGCGTCACAAGTAAATACTAGCATCTAAATATCATTAAATCACAAGTCCAAGACACCAGATGAAAGATACAGATCTTGTGAATCCAGCCATTTCTGATTTTTTAAATGTTTTACAGGGAAGACACTATGTAAATCTATTAGCTAACCACGTTAGCAAAAGACACCACTTTTTTTACTCCACCAGTTTTTTACTCCATCAGTAGCTATCACTAATTCGACTAAATAAAGATATATATTGCCACTAACCAAGAAACAACTTCATAAGATGACAGTCTGATAACATATTTATGGTATAGCATATGTTTTTTTTAGAAAAATGTGCATTTTTCAGGTATAAATCACAGTTCTACATTGCAGCTGCAATCTGAAATAGCGTTGGAAGCAGCCGGAATAATTACAGAGACCGACGTTAATTACCAAAATACTCATCCTAAAACATTTCTGAAAAATACACAGCATACAGCAAATGAAAGACCAACATCTTGTGAATCCAGCCAATATTTCAGATTTTTCAAGTGTTTTACAGCGAAAACACAATATAGCATTATATTAGCTTACCACCATAGCCAGAAACACAAGCAATTTACCAGCAGCACAGGTTAGCGATCGTAACAATACAGCAAAAGATATATAATTTTTTACTAGCCTTGATATACTTCATCAGATGACAGTCCTGTAACATCATATTACACAATGCATATAGGGTTTTGTTCGAAAATGTGCATATTTAGCAGTACAAATCGTTGTTATTCAATGTGATCAGTGGCAACAGGTCATGCATTCTGGCCGGCGCCATCTTGGAAAGGCAGCTAAGTTTACGAATATTTATCGATTAGATTGACAAAAAAAATACAGGTTGGACAGCTAATGAAAGATGCATTAGTTATTAATGCAACCGCTGAGTTAGATTTTTAAAATTAACGTTACTAGACATACAGTGTGCGTTACAGCCAGACTAGTGCCGCAATAATGGCCGACAAATGCGTTTACATTTTTCCACATAAATACGGAATAAAATCATAAATAGCTCTTACTTTTGGACGAGCTTCCATCAGAATCTTGGGCAAGGTGTCCTTTGTCCAAAAGAATCGTTGCTTTGTTGTAAAACGTCCTCTTCAACTTCGGAATTAGCAGCTAACAATAGCTACGTGGCACACACATGTCCAAATCCTCCAAACGCAATACTACGAAAATTCCGAAAATAGCAATATACTCGCATAAACTGATATAAATCAGTTTAAAATAACTTCGTTATGATGTTTCTAACACCTATATCGAATTAAATCACAGACGGATATATCTTAGGCCGATAACGAGAGCTTTTGAGCATGCCATTCTGATGTCCTCTCTTGCGTCTTGACGAGCGTCCAAAATAACGGACCTTTCACTCCATGGCCTTTTATAAAGTCTGAGAAATACGTAGAGACTCCATTCCACTTCTCATTGGTTACTGACATCCAGGGGAAGGCGGGTGCAGTTCATTTCGACCCATAGGACACATACAGAGCTTTAAACTGATCCGAGATCAGAGCCTAGTTTTCAGACCTTCGCAGTTCCTGTCATGATTTTTGCTGCATAAAGAGTTCTGGTTCACCCACAGACATAATTCAAACGGTTTTAGAAACTAGAGATTGTTTTCTATCCAATAGTAATAATAATATGCATATTGTACGAGCAAGAATTGAGTACGAGGCAGTTTAATTTGGGAACGCAAAATGTCGAAGTTGAAACAGCACCCCCTGTATTCTCAAGAGGTTAACTTCTTAGGGCTGCAATCTCGTTAACGGGATCGATATGACAACATCCAGTGTAAGTGCAGGGCGCCAAATTCAAAACAACAGAAATCTCATAATTAAAATTCCTCAAACATACATGTATCTTATACCGTTTTAAAGGTAATCTTGTTGTTAACTGCTGCAGGGGCAGTATTGAGTAGCGTGGATGAAAGGTGCCCAGAGTAAACGGCCTGCTCCTCAGTCCCAGTTACTAATATATGCATATTATTATTAGTATTGGATAGAAAACACTCAAGTTTCTTCTTCTGTCCCCTCTACCTCTGCTCCAACCAGTGCTGTTCACCTGCCCAGATTCATCTCTGCAGGCATGAATGTACCTCAGGGCAAAAAGGGCACAGTGGGGAGGTGTCGACGTGTGCTTTGTCACAGGAAATGCCCCATCACCTGCACCACTTGTTCAGTAACCCTCTGCTTTACAGCAGAAAGACTGTTATTGGGCATGGCATCAGCAGAACAATATTATGTAGAGGACTGAGGGTCTTCACAATATTTAATATTATACATTGAATGTGTGTAAATAGTTACCCTTGTTATTACATTTCTTTTCGAATTTTGTATTTTTATTTTATTTATTTTTGGGGAGGGTTGTTAGAATAGCATTTTAGTATTTTGTATATAGTCATTTACTTCAAAATGTATCACTCTACCAATTTGGTCATTTGGGCAACTTGTGTGGGACACCTGGGTGACTACATGCTCAATGTCATGTAGCTCACTCGTTCCTGAAGATATCTTCTTGAAACTTTTTTCAAATACTGTTGCCCTCTTTATGTTCCTCATCAAAATTATCCCTAGCATCATATCTGAATGTTTGCCTGTTCTTGTTCAGTTGAAAGATGATGCAACAACAATAAAAACAGGAAACATATGTTTATTTTCTTCTACCAGATCTATGGTGTTATATTCTCCTACATTCAATTCACATTTCCACAAATTTCAGAGTGTTTCCTTTCAAATGATACCAAGAATATGCCTATCCTTGCTTCTGGGCCTGAGCTACAGACAGTTAGATTTAGGTATGTCTTCAGGTGGAAATTGAGAGAAGGGGGGGGGGGGGGGGTATCCCAAAGAAGTTAACCTCTACTTCATCACCCTCCCGGATCCGGGATCCTCCTCATCAAAAAAGCTGACTAGCATAGCCTAGCGGGACAGGGATATCCATATAATATAATTTTCATGAAATCACAAGTCCAATACAGCAAATGAAAGATAAAAATTTTGTGAATCCAGCCATCATTTCCGATTTTTAAAATGTTTTACAGCGAAAACACTATGTATTTCTATTAGCTAACCACAATAGCCAAACACACAACTGCATATTTTCACCATGTTTCCACCGCATAGGTAGCTTTCACAAAACCGACAAAATAGAGATAAAATTAGTCACTAACCAAGAAACAACTTCATCAGATGATAGTCTTATAACATGTTATACAATACATTTATGTTTTGTTCGAAAATGTGCATATTTGAGGTATAAATCATAGTTTTACATTGCAGCCACCATCAAAAATAGCACCAAAGCAGCCAGAATAATTAGAGAGCAACGTGAAATACATAAATACTCATCATAAAACATTTATGAAAAATACATGGTGTAGAGCAAATGAAAGATAAACATCTTGTGAATCCAGCCAATATTTCCGATAAAAATAAAAATAAATGTTTTACAGCGAAAACACAATATAGAATTATATTAGCTTACCGCAATAGCCAAACACACAAACGTATTTATTCACCGCAAAGGTAGCTTTCGCAAAAACCATCAATAGATATAAAATTAGTCACTAACCTTTGGACAACTTCATCAGATGACAGTCTTATGTTATACACTGCTCAAAAAAATAAAGGGAACACTTAAACAACACAATGTAACTCCAAGTCAATCACACTTCTGTGAAATCAAACTGTCCACTTAGGAAGCAACACTGATTGACAATAAATTTCACATGCTGTTGTGCAAATGGAATAGACAAAAGGTGGAAATTATAGGCAATTAGCCAGACACCCCCAATAAAGGAGTGATTCTGCAGGTGCTGACCACAGACCACTTCTCAGTTCCTATGCTTCCTGGCTGATGTTTTGGTCACTTTTGAATGCTGGCGGTGCTCTCACTCTAGTGGTAGCACGAGGCGGAGTCTACAACCCACACAAGTGGCTCAGGTAGTGCAGCTCATCCAGGATGGCACATCAATGCGCGCTGTGGCAAGAAGGTTTGCTGTGTCTGTCAGCGTAGTGTCCAGAGCATGGAGGCGCTACCAGGAGACAGGCCAGTACATCAGGAGACGTGGAGGAGGCCGTAGGAGGGCAACAACCCAGCAGCAGGGCCGCTACCTCCGCCTTTGTGCAAGGAGGTGCACTGCCAGAGCCCTGCAAAATGACCTACAGCAGGCCACAAATGTGCATGTGTCTGCTCAAACGGTCAGAAACAGACTCCATGAGGGTGGTATGAGGGCCCGACGTCCACAGGTGGGGGTTGTGCTTACAGCCCAGCACCGTGCAGGACGTTTGGCATTTGCCAGAGAACACCAAGACTGGCAAATTCGCCACTGGCGCCCTGTGCTCTTCACAGATGAAAGCAGGTTCACACTGAGCACATGAGCACATGTGACAGACGTGACAGAGTCTGGAGACGCCGTGGAGAACGTTCTGCTGCCTGCAACATCCTCCAGCATGACCGGTTTGGTGGTGGGTCAGTCATGGTGTGGGGTGGCATTTCTTTGTGGGGCCGCACAGCCCTCCATGTGCTCGCCAGAGGTAGCCTGACTGCCATTAGGTACCGAGACGAGATCCTCAGACCCCTTGTGAGACCATATGCTGACACATGCACATTTGTGGCCTGCTGGAGGTCATTTTGCAGGGCTCTGGCAGTGCACCTCCTTGCACAAAGGCGGAGGTAGCGGTCCTGCTGCTGGGTTGTTGCCCTCCTACGGCCTCCTCCACGTCTCCTGATGTACTGTCCTGTCTCCTGGTAGCGCCTCCATGCTCTGGACACTACGCTGACAGACACAGCAAACCTTTTTGACACTGCTCGCATTGATGTGCTGGATGAACTGCACTACCTGAGCCACTTGTGTGGGTTGTAGACTCCGTCTCATGCTACCACTGGAGTGAGAGCACCGCCAGCATTCAAAAGTGACCAAAACATCAGCCAGGAAGCATAGGAACTGAGAAGTGGTCTGTGGTCACCACCTGCAGAATCACTCCTTTTTTGGGGGTGTCTTGCTAATTGCCTATAATTTCCACCTTTTGTCTATTCCATTTGCACAACAGCATGTGAAATTTATTGTCAATCAGTGTTGCTTCCTAAGTGGACAGTTTGATTTCATAGAAGTGTGATTGACTTGGAGTTACATTGTGTTGTTTAAGTGTTCCCTTTATTTTTTTGAGCAGTGTACAATACATTTATGTTTTGCTCGAAAATGTGCATATTTAGAGCTGCAAATCGTGGTTATACATTGTGAATATGTAGCAACATTTCCCCAGAATGCCCGGAGATATTTTGGACACTCACCTAATCTGACCAAAGAACTCATAAACTTTACATAAAAATACTTGTTGTATGGCAAATGAAAGATACACTGGTTCTTAATGCAAACGCTGTGTTAGATTTTTTAAAATAACTTTACCACAACATACAGCATGCGTTATTGTGAGACAGCGCTCACCAACACGATGGAGAATAGGCATCAACATATTACACAGAAATACGAAATAACATCATAAATGTTGTCTGTCTTTTGCTGAGCTTCCATCAGAATGTTGTACAAGGAGTCCTATTTCCAGAATAAATTGTTGTTTGGTTTTAGAATGTCCATTTCTTCTGTCGAATTCGCGCCACAATGCTAGCCAAGGTTGCTAACATTCCCATCCTCTCTTGGCGCAAAGCACGGAAAACTCCAAAAGTCCCAATAAACGTTGAATAAACTGATAAAACTTGGTTGAAAAAACCTACTTTATGATGCTATTATCATATGTATCAAATAAAATCAGAGCCGGAGATATTCGCCGTGTATACCGAACGCTTTTCAGAAGACAATGTCGAGGTCCCTCGCGCGCCGTCGAAGACAAAGAAAATACCGGACCTGTCACTCCAAAAGCTCTTGTTCGGCCTCAGATCAAGCTAGACACCCCATTCCACCTTCCACTGCCTGTTGACATCTAGTGGAAGGCGTATGAAGTGCATACATATCGATAAATAAAAGCCAGTTGAATAGGCAGGCCCTGAAACAGAGCCTCGTTTTTAGATTTTTCACTTCCTATGTGGAAGTTTGCTGCCAAATTAGTTGTTTTACTCACAGATATAATTCAAACAGTTTTAGAAACTTGAGTGTTTTCTATCCAATAGTAATAATAATATGCATATTGTATGATCTAGAACAGAGTACGAGGCCGTTTCATTTGGGCACGATTTTTTCCAAAGTGAAAACAGCACCCCCGTATTGACAATAAGTAAACCACAAGGCTACCTGCCGCCCCAGTTTTACCCCAGTGGATAGTTTGTTCTGTCTTATCTTATCCAGTTGTGCAAAATTCTGGTAACTTTCCCAAATTTTCCAGGTTTTCCACTTTTCTGGTAGTTGTGGAAAATTACTGGAGTCTTGCATTCATAATCCTATTTTATCTCATTCTCTCCAGTGATACTCGAGGACATGCGGCTGGTGGGACACTGCCACCGTCGCCTGCGCATCTGCTGGGACTGTGGCAAGATCTTCTACCGGAAACGGAAGCTGAGGTGGCACCGCCGTTTAATCCACACCGGAGAGAAACCGTACTGCTGCTCCCTGTGTCACCGGGCGTTCTCGCTCCGGAAGAACCTGAAGCACCACCAGAGGGCCCACACAGGGGAGAAACCGTACCACTGTAAAGACTGCGGGAAGCAGTTCCATTGCAACGGGAAACTGACGACCCACATGAGGTTTCACACAGGGGAGAAACCCTTTGGCTGCACCCTCTGTAGGAAAAAATACAGGGTGCTAAAGAACTTAGAGACACACATGGCCACCGCACACCCGCACGCCAACCCACACCCTGGCTGATGTCTTAACCGTTAGAACAAGTCCAAAATGGTACCCTATTCCCTTTTGTAGTACACTACTTTTGTCTTATATTGCTCCCTCTGGGAACAGGGTGCGGAAGAACTTGACACATGACATCGAGGTGAAAGACCACACCAAGACAGTGAAAGACTGAATAGTAGAAGATTCTGGATAGAATACTTGAGTGGGATGCAGTGTAGGCGGCCTTCGTGTTATCTAGAGATCTACAACTACTGTTGAAGTCGGAAGTTTACATACACCTTAACCAAATACATTTCAACTCAGTTTTTCACAATTCCTGAGATTTAATCCTAGTAAAAAATTCCCTGTCTTAGGTCAGTTAGGATCACCACTTTTATTTTAAGAATGTGAAATGTCAGAATAATAGTAGAGTGAAATATTTCAGCTTTTATTTATTTTATCACAATCCCAGTGGGTCAGAAGTTTAAATACACTCAATTAGTATTTGGTAGCATTGCCTTTAAATTGTTCAACTTGGGTCAACGTTTCGGGTAGCCTTCCACTAGCTTCCCACAATAAGTTGGGTGAATTTTGGCCCATTCCTCCTGACAGAGCTGGTGTAACTGAGTCAGGTTTTTAGGACTCCTTGCTCGCACACAATTTTTCAGTTCTGGCCACACATTTTCTATAGGATTGAGGTCAGGGCTTTGTGATGGCCACTCCAATACCTTGACGTTGTTATCTTAAGCCATTTTGCCTCAAATTTGGAAGTATGCTTGGGGTCACTGTCCATTTGGAAGACCCATTTGCAACCAAGCTTTAACTTCCTGACTGTCTTGCTGTTGCTTCAATATATCCACATAATGTTCCTGCCTCATGATGCCATCTATTTTGTGAAGTGCACCAGTCCCTGCTGCTGCAACGCACCCCCTCAACATGATGCTGTCACCCCCTGTGCTTCACGGTTGGAATGGTGTTCTTCGGTTTGCAAGCCTCCCTTTTTCCTCCAAAGATAACAATGGTCATTATGTTCAAACTGTCCTATTTTTGTTTAATCAGACCAGAGGACATTTCTCCAAAGTGTACGATCAGTTGCAAACCGTAGTCTGGCTTTTTTTATGGTGGTTTTGGAGCAGTGACTTTTTCCTTGCTGAACGGCCTTTCAGGTTATGTCAATATAGGACTTGTTTTACTGTGGATATAGATGCTTTTGCACCGGTTTCCTCCAGCATTTTCACAAGGTCCTTTGCTGTTGTTCTGGGATTGATTTGCACTTTTTTCAAAGTACGTTCATCTCCTTCCTGAGCGGTATGATGGCTGCGTGGTCCCATGGTGTTTATACTTGCGTACTATTGTTTGTACAGATGAACGTGGTACTGTCAGGCGTTTGAAAATTGCTCCCAAGAATGAACCAGACATGTGGAGGTCTAAAAAAAATAATTCCTGAGGTCTTGGCTGATTTTCTTTTGATTTTCCCATGGTGTCAAGCAAAGAGGCACTGAGTCTGAAGGTAGGCCTTGAAATGCATCCACAGGTGCACCTTCAATTGACTCATGATGTCAATTAGCCTATCAGAAGCTTCTAAAGCCATAACATCATTTTCTGGAATTTTCCAAGCTTTTTAAAGGCACAGTCAACTTAGTGTATGTAAACTTCTGACCCACTGGAATTGTGATACAGTGAATTATACGTTTGTAAACAATTGTTGGGAAAATTACTTGTCATGCACAAAGTAGATGTCCTAACTAACTTGCCAAACGCTAGTTTGTTAACAAGAAATTTGTGGAGTGGTTGAAAAACAAGTTTTAATGACTCCAACCTCTTAGGTTGGATGTAAACTTCCGACTAGAACTGTATGTCTAAAGCTATGACCATGTGTATAATCCTTCAATACGTTGTAGATCCATCCTTCAAAACATGTTAGATCCATTTAGATGTTTCATATTGTACACAGGAAAACCACTTGCTGACAGACTTTGAAAACGAAGTGTGTGTGTGAGAGATAAAGGTTAAAGCTAGATTCTGTTGACACAGTGAATGATGAGCCAGCTTGTTTAGAAAAGGACTTTCCTGCCTGGCTGTTGCATACTCTGAGCCTTATGCCGATTGGGAGATCGGAAATCTCAGACATCAGTGCGTTCAAGACAACTGGGAACTTGTGATCAAAACACATTTTCCCTGTCAGTTTTTTAACGGTCATCCAACTCGGAATTCCAAGTCGGGAACCCGGGTCTTCTTTCTAGAACCGACCTTAAGATCACTGACGTCATGATTTGACCTTGTTCCCAGTTGTCTTGAACGCACCATTAGAAACTAGTGTTTTGCATGCCTCTTCCTAAGATGGCTGACATAACTATGGTCCTTACTACAATGGATAACACACCTCGGTGTACTCATACACTGATAATATTATAGAACACAATGTGAGATTCTCAATTCCATATTCCTTGCGTCCTCTCTCTGCCTCCTTCTCAAAATCCATTGGATCCATTGGTCCCTCCACTCTGACCTTCTCCTACAATTGGTTTTGTTACGGCGTACTCGAGGAGTATGACATTTACATTCCCCTTAAGTACTTTTCCTGACCAGGAAAAGATTCTGGGCCCTAGTTGTCCAGAGGGCTATACTACACTGCAGGCCTTAGGAGTTAACCTGCTAACTTGCCTAAATATTCTGAAATAACAAAAAAAAAATGTAAAGATAAGCTTGAAATGTATGGTAGGGTATGGTCTACTTAACTCGACAACCAAAAATGCATATCTAAGTTTAGCTTTCTTTATGAATGATAAAATAGTTATTTCTGGTTTTATCAAAGTTAGCTGGCATTGATCCTACTTTGTATTATACTCTTCTGGTCAAACCACATGTTCAGGAAGCATTCCTGTCCCTAGGCAGATCATATGGTACTATACTGTAGTCTAGTTACTAGCTAGCATACTAAATGTCTCCTTTTGAGACAAATACACTATAACACCATCTGCGCATGCCAATGTTTTCTGTTGAAATGATTAAAGCTAAATACATGTGTTCATGTGTACTCTTTGGTGGAAGAAGTTCTTGGAGTAATATTTAAATGTTCTGTCAGTCAGTGTCCAAACATCCTCCTGTTTTTACTTTCATTTGATCATAATTATTCTGTTATCATTTGCTATTATTTTGTTTTCCCCACAGATTCATGCGTGGTACAGTGCCTTGCAAAAGTATTCAGACCCCTTCAATTTCATCACATTGTGTTACAAAGTGGACTAAAAATAGATTCGTATTTTTTGGGGGGGGGGGGGGGGGGTCAACAATCTACACAATCTGTCAGTGTAATTTTTTTTTTAAATAATAAATAATTGATAAAATATTAGCAATAAAATGTGACAATCCAAGTGGTCTGAATACTTTTGCAATGCACTGTATATGGACTTGTGTAATTGTGTTGTTTTGTTGCGCCATGGCCATCAGATATTGGAGTAAAGTATGCAAAATAACTGGTTTATTTAATAGAAGTACTTTACTTTTATTGGTAATATTATTAGTATCTTACTTCATGACTATGAGTGTCACTTCAGCTTTTCATATCAAACCGTACATTGTTCTTTTACACATTAAATCAAATGGTGGGTCTATGCTGTGATTGATTACACATCCAATACAACTTTATTGTTCAAGGTGCAGTGAACATTTGTCCTCTGATTGCTCAACTCCCTCAGATAGGACACATCTCATACACACACACACACACACAGTTGGAGTGCAGTGTTTCTACGTAGAGAGGATGTAGTGGGGTTAGGGCCTTGCTCAAGGGCCCAGCAGTGGGGAATTGTTGTCAGGATCTGAAAGCCGCAGCCCTGCAGATACCTAGGCTACCTACTGGCCCTTTTCTTTTTTTTCAATGCAGTGCTTTACATGTGCTATAGTTATCACATAATACAGTATAAACACATTCATGTCAACATTTCATAGACATTACAATAACACGTTGTTCACAACTTCCTCATACTTTATTTATTTTGTCTTGACTCATTGGTCTCACAATACCAAAATGCTGCCACATGCTTGTTACAGGTATAATAAGTAAACAAAGTATAATCAGGAAAGATCTCTACACCATTTTGTTGATGCTGAAATATATACAGTGGGTTAGACTCTCTACTGTTTGGATGTCTAACATGGAAGACTGACTTTGAGGTTTTCTCAGAAGTTAATGTTTCACTTGGCCTCATACTTGATGTTGAAGGCCACTGGTCCCCCGATGTTGAAGCCAAGGAAGAAAGAAACAGGTCCAGGATTCCGAATGCTGGACATTTGATCTGGGAAAATCTTGATTCTGTTGTCTGCAACGTTCAGGAATATTTCATACTGTTCGACCACCCCACTGATCCTAAGTAGACATTTCTTGATTGCTTCAAGTTCCCATATCTCTCCACTGCTCCACAGTTTACCCAGTTTTCTGTTCTTCTGCTTTGGGGAAAGGTTATTCATGATCAGAATATCCACTCTTGATTTGTGGACCAGTCTGCTTAAACCCTGACCCTTTCCGAGTAGGAACAATGGAACAAGGTACCTGAAGCGGAAGTACTTACTGAGGTCCCACTCAAAGGACCCTCTCAGGAGATCAACTGTTTGTTCATAGGGAAAGTCGTGGGTGGCCCCACCCTCAGGCCAAAACAACATTAGAGCCAAGAGATGAAATTCAGTGGGTTGGTCAATCTGTTGTTCCCTGACATATCTCTTTAGCATGTCTCGTAAGGTTTGTAGAAGGATGGTTCTCGTTTCACGTCTTACTCCCTTTTGGCTCAGGATGATGTTGACAAGAATGTAGTTTTGAGTAGCTTGGGCATCTGACCTTTTTTCACCATTGATTGTTCTGTAGTGCTGTTCCATCCACTGCAGGTTAGGATCAATTTTCTTTCGATCAAGACACGAGAGCAGTCCAGGAAAGCTGATTGGCATCATTCCAGTGTATTTCTGGTAGCAACTGATAACATCATCATGGAAGTACCCTGGTTCCTCTTTTCCTATTTTGGGCTTTGAGTAAGTCAGGTACTTTTCAAAGAACTCATACCTTTTCTTCACTCCGTCTTTGAGTTGTGCAATGAAACACAAATACTTATTGAGTTTTCCTCCGGGAAACTCATCAACTACGTAGGGAGTTTTGTTTTTCCCTGTGAGAATGTCTTTCCACCTATTATCACGCATTGTGAGTGCATCAAAAAGATAGTTAGCCACTTGTAGATAGCCAAAGCTTCCCCTGTCATTGAAATTAGTTGATTCTAGTTCCAGTTCATTTTCTGCAGCCTTCTCCTCTTCTTTGAAAGCGATTAGAGCCTTTCCTGCTATTTCCAAAATCTCACATGTAGATGGACACGGTGTGTGTCCTATTTTCTTCCTTAAATTGCCCTTGTGAACTTGCCCAAGAGTATCTGCGATGAAGGAATTGTTGGGAGCCCTCTCTTTAGCCTTTAAAGCACAATCTTCAGCTTTTTTGTAGTCTTTAATTTCAGTGTAGTAGAGGCGTGCTAGAGCTTGAGGGAAAAAAGGATTTGTTCCAAATTTATCCACTGCTTCTTTCAGAATGTGTTCACACATGTCTAATCCTTCATACTCCTTTATATCTTGAATCAGTTTGGAAAAGGGATCCTGTGTTTCCTCTTCTGCGTTCTGCTGTTCGTCCACTAGTGCTTCTGTGATTTCCCTCTTAGTTAGCATGTCTTTGATGACGGGCACCAAATGTTGCGGCACCTCTGCCTTAAAAAAGTACTTCAAGAAGTTTCTTGTTGTGCCACCCCTGGTCACACGGAACTTAGCCAGTAACTTAACACACTGATCAGCAATCATTGGATGCTTCATCCGGACACGTTTATCGTCTTTCTCTTGTCCGGAGAACGTGACTATGAGGTCATTGAAAGGGTGCAATCCACTCCCAAAGTCTTGAGACCTTGCATCAGGGAATTCTGCACATTCAGACTCTAGAAGGTAGGATCCAGGGACGTAGAAATTTAGCAATGCTAAAAATGGAAGGAGCAGGTTTTGGGGCTTCAACAAATGTTTATTAACACAAGCCTTAACACTATCCTGGATGTATGTTTTACTGAAATGTCCACACATTATGTTGAAACCATGGAACTTGGTATGCTGGTTTGCATAGCGCTTACGGATCGCATCTAGCTTATTGATGAATTTGTCTTTCTCTTCTTCAGAGAGCTGTCTTCTAAGGATCACTGAAGTTCTGGTTGTTAGATCGTCTTGTTCCGCGATAAAAGACTTACGCACACAGTTTAACATGATGAGTACAGGAACTTTTGACGTAATCTTTCTCTCTGCAATTTCTCTCATCAGGCAATCCGCCATGTTCTCATCCTCAAGCAGGAGGAGCACAGTGTTTTGTGAATCTCCTGCCTTGAAAAGGGTTATTACTTGGCCGGCGATAGCGGTGCTGTTTGCCCCCGTTGACTCTTTTAAGACTGCACACCTATGCTTTTTCCTCAGGTCCCAGAGCACCTGCATGGCTAGGGTGGATCCCCCACTGCTTGGCTGGTGCAAAAGCTTGACAATGGCAGTGCTGCGAGGACTTTTTCGCTTACTTTGAATCAGCCTTTTTAAGGAATGGTATCCATCCCTCTTTATGAAGGTTGAATCCACAGCTGCTTCTTGTTCAGCCAGGTAGAAGTTCAGCCATTGAGGTGGCGCTCCCTTGTAAAAGTTGACCTCTGCCATGGCTGCATCTGTTTGGTTGATTGTGTCCCCCTCAAACTCATTCTCCCACAAGACATCCAAAAGTGACAGGGAGTCACATTGGTATGGAATTTTACCACCATAGGCATTAGGCAGGGTTGGTGTTCTACTGGTGGCCATGACAATGTTTTTATCCCAGCTTAAAATGTAGATGCCTGTTTTTCTTCTATGCCAGTTTTGTGTAGTTTGTAGATTCGGGAGTTGTAATAAAAGTGAATGTGGATAGATCCTGTAGAGAAGAGAAGGATTGCATTTTTTTATTACTCTATCCAGCTATTCAAGTGTCCATTAGTAATTACTTCATATTGCATTCATCTATGCTGAAATGTCTGATTGACATCATATACATTTATAATGAAAATTAAGAGTTTGTTAGAAATGTATTTGATGTTTCATTAAAACTGTTGAGCTTTCATTCAAGATATTCAACATGGTCTTAACTAGCTTTGCTTCAGTTTTCAATGCAAATGGTAGGAAAGAATAGGAACATAGCCCAACAGGTTAATAGTACAGATCTGTATGTACTATCTGAACTGATTTAGATACATAAACATGACCAGTATAAAGAACTACTGTTTATATTCCATTTGTCCTTCATCTGCACAGTATAACTGATACAGTTGCTGACACATTGAGTACTACTACTAATTAACCCTTTACACTCAAACAAGATCAAAATGGCAGGTTTGGTTACTGATAAGCACTAAATTGGAAGGCAGGGGCTGAACTGTAACATACTATACAAGTTCTTGGTCTCCGCTTTACAATTATTAATGGGATATATTTGACAGAAGTTTTATGCAGGAGCGCCTCAGCAACAAGAAGATGCCCCTATTCTTCCAGCCATGTGGGTTACTTTTGCAGATTTGGTGTCTGTGTGAGAGGAATTGTGTAAATCAATAGGATGCAATGTGTTCTGAAAGATGAATTGAGGGGTTATGCCGTACCCCTTGTTCAAGATCCTGTTTATATAAAGCGATCTATAACGATGCGTAACTCAGAGGCCTTTACATTTACATGTCAGTCATTTAGCAGACGCTCTTATCCTGAGCGACTTACAGTAGTGATTGCATAAATGTTCATACTGGTCCCCCGTGGGAAACGCTTTAGGCTAGAAACAAGCTGTAAATGAGAAAGCTGGGATTTTAATGCATATAATTTTTACATGAAATTGATGAGGCAATCCTTCCATGCACTTACCACTATGTATATTTTGGTTTGTCTCCATGACATTCAGAAGCTGAGTTCTGACCTTAATTCAAGAATACTTTTTATTAAAACTTTGATTGGGAAGTAATCTAATCGGTGACTCGCTATCAATTGAGCTAATCACTTTCTGAGAAATATGTTTTAACTAAATTGATACTTGATGATACATGCAGGAACCAACCCTACGAACCAGTAAATGTAAACTGCACAAAGTCAAAAGTGTAAAGTTTGGATTCAGGTGATCTGTTGTGTTCTCACCTTTGTTCTGATAATTTCCCCATAATCCCCAAAGTGTTCCCTTTCAATTGTTACCATGGTTATGCATACAGGATGTCCTGTGGTGGACAACTTGTTAGAGCTGTTGGTGAGTCATTGATGATAATCTGAACATTGTATTGCTATTACATTAAGATATAACAGGGGAACATAAATACATTCAATCAAATTCAAGAGTTTATTTAAAACTTTAAACACTTTCTCATGGTTGCTGTCTTGATGGATTTGTAAAGGATCGTGAGACACTACTTTTATTTCCATCCAGTAATCGCTGTGTTTGTCGTTACATCATATATTAAGAATTTTACAATTAAAGGGACAACCTGGAGTTTGAACAACAAAGCGTTCACCTTCCCGCTGTTTTGGTAAACTGCTGAGGGATGGGACTGGAGAAATGTAGCTAGACATGAGTCTACAACTGAGCACATAGATAAGCGGTCCGACATGTTATTGCGCAAGACACAACGCTATATTCCTTTCCATTATTCAGGATATTTAGAATGACAACAAAATGTTCTTTGTAGCAGGTTTGTAGATACTTGTTAACTTTTTGGCTTGTTTGTTGTTTTTTCTATTTGGTTTTTTGTTTTCTTGTATTTTCTTTTTCACATATAATTAAACTTTTTTAACAAGAAGTTTTAATATGACTTTGGAGGAGCATGGCCGGACGAACCATGTTTTAGGGCCCAGGCAAGGAACATTTTAAAGGCCTGCCTCTTGCCATTGGGGAGAAAATGTTGCCGTTTTCAAGCTAATTTCCTGCCATTCTACACATTTTGTCATTGGGCAGAGAAATGTTTTTAAATATTTTATATGCTTGCTATCTGGCCCGAACCCAGGCAGTACCTCCTGGGGGTCCTCGGACCCTACTTTGAGAACCCATGATCTAAGGACTGGATTTTTGTGGGGGGGTTTATGTGAAATGTTTAGGAAGCTTTCTTAAATGTTTATATATATATATCCCCAGGGACTACAGTTGAAAACTAGCCAGCTGAAAAAATCTTGAACATTTACAGAAAAGTTCATTGATTTGCATTGATGTGCATTGTCCATCTCAAATAAATAAATACATTGATTCTGTTAGAAATTTGGCCCTGTCCATATAGGCCAATAACCTCAAGTGTAAAGTTAATCAATCATCTTATAATTCTGCATGTTGTTGACTAATGGCTCAATTCAATCCGTCATGCTGAAGTTCTGCGTTACAGCATGATTTGAATTTAAAGGCAATGTTCCCGTGTTCGTGGAGACTACATTCACAGTAAATGCTGCATGTGTCCGCTCAACCACAAATTACCTTTACATTTCAAGTGCGCTATAGCACTGAAGTTCGGCAAAACAAATGTATACCAATACAAAATGGAAAATATAGGCATTGTCGTTACCTTTGTCTGTTTGAAGACGGTTCTATGTTTTCCCAGCCGAATCTGGAACGCATGATATCACAGTTACATTATCTGTAAAACTTCAGAGAATCAATGACTTTTATCTGAAATAAGGTTAATCTAAAGGTACAACCTTTGTATTGCATGAATTTTCTGGTTAATAATTGTAGGTTGTTATTTTATTACCTGTCTTGGTACGTGTAATGCAATGGCTGACCCTGGATGATGTGTCCTTTTTATAGTCAAATTTCAGTTGAGCCACCCACATTCAAACCGGTTCAGGTTGATGTTTTCTTCCCTATGTAGTTAGTCTCTGTGCCAGGTTCCCAAGGTAAACTGGATGACCTGGACAGATTAGATGCAAGTGATGATTAACATGTCATTGTTAACTTAAGTTACATTTCACTGTAAATGAAACCGAGTTGGAGGGTTGTAAATGGTGCCTTGTTCCTTTTTCCTGTAAACTGTGCAGCAGTATCACAGTAAATATAGACTGTGCAGCAGTATCACAGTAAATGCATTAAGGTATACATGTATTTCTAACGAAAATATGAAAGTTCCTGACTGTATAGCTTACTGGACTCCTCCACAGCCATATCAAGGGTACAAAATATGGTTCCCTGATCAATTTGTTATAATACTGTATTTTCTATGTTTTTCATAGACTTGGAAGATTATCCCCCATTGTGACATATTCAAATGAACAAACCAATTATTCTGTTGTATAAAATACACATACAGAATTTAGACCTGAGGGGTTTACAACAAAGCAGGATCAGTGGGTTAGCCATCTACTATGACTAAATATGTTTTACATATTATTTTGTGGCAGATGTACATGTTCCAGGAAATAGTGTGACAGAAAGAACACTGCAGTACGTGCCAAGTTCGCATTCCCAACCCACCTCTCTTCATCTTCACATCACTTCTACAATAGTGGAAACTTATAAATCATAGTCATTATGATGTAATAGGAATGTTAAGAGCACATTTTAACATTATGGACAAGAATTGTAGTACTCATCATTGTATTCTCTACCAGAACGTTTGTTGGCCTTCTTTGATGTCATATAGGTTGATACATTGCTATGTTTTCATTTATAAAGTATTTTTAACAAAAAGTCCCACTGTTGGCTACTAACCTCCTTGCTAAACTTTAGACATAGGAGTTACCACAGGGATGTCTAACTCTGGAAATTCCTTTGGTCTCTCATGAGTTAGCTTGGTAAATCAGCTATTCGTTTTCTTGAACCATATTTGTGGAACAATCTTCGAAATGTTCTTACATTTGATGTTTTGGTGCCTCTGGGAAATTCAGAAAGCTGATTGAGGACCTTATTACTGATGAATCTGTTTGTTTTTTATGACCCCGTTTTTCTTTCTGCTTACATTTTGTATTTACATTTCGATGTGTGTATTTCCGCGGCCTCCCAGAAGAACGTTAAGCTCGCCAACATCGCAGACGACTTCCGCTGCAGGGGACAGGTATGTGCTGTCTGGGGGCTGTATTCATGAAGTGTCTCAGTGGAGGAGTATTGATTTAGGATAAGTTTAGCCTTTTACATGGACAGGAGGGCCCTGATCCTAGATCAGCACTCCTACTCTGAGATGCTTGATACACACGGTCCCTGGTCACATTAGCTGTGGAGCGGTAGCTAAAAGAACTAAAGAAAAGTTTATATGAATTTTAAGGCCTATCACTCTGATGACCTTAGTTTAAGGAGTATTCATCTCTACAATAGCCTGCTCTACTGATTAATAGCCTATAGGCCCCACCCAACAAACACGCTACCTCTCTTCCTCTTCCTTTCTCTATGATGTCCAGGCAGTATCGTCAAGACAACAACAACCAGACGGCAGCCCGACAACAGCCGAGACCCCCGTGTCCGTGCCGTGTGACTACTGCTCTCCAGGGGACACTAGCGAGGCAGGGAAAGGGGAACCTGGGGCTGGAGTGGTGGTAGAGGTAGCGGTCAAGACGTGTCTGAAATGCGAGGTGTCCATGTGTCAGGTAAAGATCTGGGAGGCATCCATAATTTCAGCATCCATAATTCCAAATTCACCCATGGTAAAGCACTATGGAGCAGAAATGTTCCAATATTCTTATTCCGTTATCTAAGCACTCTTTTTGCACAGCACCAGTATTCTCAACACATTCAAGTGTTGGATGTGCATAACACTGTCTTTTTTACATTTTTAAGCTTTGTTTTTATTTTACATTTTCAATCAGCAGGTAAGTCAAGACAAACATGAACTTTTTCTTCATTTTGTCCATTTCAGGAGCACGTGAAGCCCCACCTGGAGCTGCCTGCGTTTAGGGAGCACCCCCTGACTGAACCCCTGGGGGACCTGAGGAAGAGGAAGTGTCCCGAACACGATGAGATGTACCGCTACTACTGCATGGACGACCGGGTGTGTGTCTGCAACGCCTGTACCATTGAGGGGGGCCACGCCGGACACACCATCAAGACCCTGAAGAACACTATGAAAGATCTGAAGGTAAACAGCTCTAAAGTTATAAAACCTATAAAACAGTGAATAGGTTAATCACTGTGTGTTTAAGTCACGGGCACAACTTTCACTGGGGACAGGGGTGACATGCCCCCACCCCACACATTTTTGTCTGAGGCAAATGTGTGCTTTAGGACCATGCGGACGCCTCTGAGCGTGTTGGAGTGTTTACCTGACTGCATACCCCCACTTCTAAAACCAAAATTGCACCCCTGGTTTAGGTTATATATCGTTATGGAAGAGTGGTAGAGTTAAGAGGTCTCTGTTTGTTGGTCTACTGGTCAGGAGGGGGATGTACAGGACTAAATGAAGCACTCTAAAAATGAAAGACCCTCACTTAGAACACACTCGCACACAAGAAGTATGTACTCCCTATCACTTTCGATCAAACAAAAGGTACACACACAAAGAACACACCTCTATACTCTAGACGAGGCCTCCACAGAATGGCAATTGATGAGTCTAGAACACAGGTGAATGTCATTGTCACTGCTGTTGTCTGACATGGTTGAGCGAATGAGAGACAATGAGTGAGTCCCAAATGTCACCCTATAACCTAAATAGTGGGAAGAGAGATCCCATAGGGCTCTGGTCAAAAGTAATGCACTATAATGGGAATAGGGTGCCATTCGGGACTGAGACAAAACATGATGTGATCTCACTGTTTGAATGAATTGTTCAAGCTGCTTCCTGAAGTGACTTGCCTGAACCAATGTGAAAAAGGGAGACGTTTCCAGTTGAGTTCACCATTTACCCTCACTATAGTCTTGTTGTCATAGTGAATGTAATCTCTCTCCCCTCCCTCAAACCCACTCTCTCCCTCTGTTTCTCTCTCTCTCCCAAACTCCCACTCTCCCTCTCTGTTCTCAGGGCTCTCTGGAGAACCAGCTACAGAAGGTGGACAGGAAGCTGAACAAAGCAGAGAAAAATCTCCAGAAGCAGAAAGAACAAGAACGACTGAACAAGGTGATATTGCTGGTCTAGGACGAGGGCAGCCTGAGGTTGTCACGCAAATAACTGCCGGTCTCACGGTAATTGACCGTTAATTAACATAAACACATTTCCCATCTCTTGGCTTCCACGCTTAGCCTATAAGCCAATGATGCAGAACTTTGGAACATCTACATAAAAAGTTAATATAGCCTACACCATCACAATAAACCCATTATTTATTTTAGTCTAAAGAAAAATGATTTTGAAGAAAATGAAGTCTATTTCAGAAGAACATAATCTGAGTTGTTTTTATGTTAGGCCGTGATCTGGCTATGCCATATGGCTGTGGGCTACACTAGTTCATTTAGCAGACAAGATTTGTTTAGAATTCCGTGGCATTATTTTATAGTGTGAAAAATACAGTTGAACATAGCTGAATAAAATAGGAGTGTGCACATGGGGCTATTCTGTGTTGAGCGGTTAACAAAGAAACCGTTCCTCCTATATGCTTCATTTAGAATTATTTATGCAACTTTAGTTGTTCTACAAACGTTGGGCTATATGTTTTGATTTTTAATACAATCTAAGTCGCATCAAAGGCATGAGCTCTGCTTTGTTTATTGCTCAGGCTGTACACACTTAATCAGCCTCTCATTCACAATTTAACAAGCACTTGATAATGCCTCAAATTTCCCGGCCGCATCCTCTTTGTGTGGCCGTAATGCCCCCCCCAAAAATTTAACCCCCCCCCCATGCCTTTTTGGGCCGTTGTGCCCTCGTGCTGAATATAATATTTATAATTCCCTTCTCCAGGCTTCATGCTCCAAAGCACCTCACTCACATGGCTCTCTCAGATTGCTCAATTCTTATTAGCCAATGCCCGTCACGTGATCGGGTCTTTCTCACAGGCTAGGTGCATATTGAAGACATTAGAATAACTGTCCACATTTACTTTTTGGCAGACTATTCTTGATTTAATCTTGTCTTTACATATACTAAATCATATAAGTGTGAAATTAGTTTTGATTTAGAATGGACCATTATCATGCACCTGTCTCGAAATGGGGGCAGCGGGGAAAAAGACATGTCATCTATGCTCTTAAATAGCAAATGGAAGACGCTTTTCACGTGGTTCATTTTCATGCCAGCCAGGTAAGCTATACTCCTGTTGTAAATATAAGCAATGTGCTTAATATTAGGAAAGTTGAGAAATAAATATAGTATGCCTAGCCTATAGAAAGCTGATGGGATCCTGCTATTTTTGATGGAGGTCATCACTCTGTTCTCACGCAATTGCATAGCCTATAGAAATGTTGCGCAACATGAGCTCAGTGTGTTTGAAAAGATTTTCGATTACATTTGCATTGATGTCAGAGTGATTAGAGGGACAGTAGAGTGCTGAGTATCAGGCAGTTGGCAAGTTTAGTAGGCTACTAATGACCATCAGCAACAACAGAGTTGTGACCACCCATGTGGCGGTAATATGCTCACCGTAACAGCCCTATCTAGGATCAGTCTAGGATCAGTTTTGCATTTAAGATTGTAATGAACATGATTATGGACAGGTGTTCGCACCTGATCCTTGATCAGCACTCCTTTCCATAATGTAAGATGTCATGTATTTGTATTGTTTACAGAGCTGTATATTTAAATTTGTTGTATTAAAAAATATATATTTATAATCCATTTTCATGTCTGAAGATGAGAAGAAACTTTTGATCACTGATTAGTTCGTTTTTGGTTAAACACACACCTACCTCTCAACCCTCTCCCTCTCTCTGTGCAGAGGTTCCTGGAGGACTCAGACCAGCGGGTCACAGCCTTGGGGGAGGTGTTACAGGTCCACCTGGAGGGCTTCCTCACCTCCCTCAGGGAATGTTCCTGCTCCCACGGGGTCAAGTGTGGCCCTAGCATCCAGCGGAACATAGCCAAGGCGGTCCAGGACCAGTCCCGTCTGCAGGATGTCCACAGTGGCATCCAGACCCTCGCCCAGGAGAACGACCCCTTCCGCTTCCTGGAGGTCAGTGTGCGGATTAATTGATATACATGGACAAATGGATGTGCCTTTAACATTCTTTTTAAAACCTTCCTGCTGTTCCTAAGTAGCTTTATTTGATTATTTTCATGAACTAAATGTTATAATTTTTTTGATGGGGATTGGAAAAGATGCAGAAAATTACATTGATGGAAGCTACAATCCCTGCAATAGTAAAGCTGATCTACACCCCCCCCAAAAAAACCCCCCCACAAAAATAATGATGGTGATGTTATTCTTTGCTTCTCTGATTTGCTGTTTAGGCGTACAAGTCATCAAGCAAAAAGTAAGTGGGTTGTGTGTGTGTTTCCAACTGTCTATGGGTGTTGCACCATTTGCAGTGTGTTTGTGCGTGTGTGTGCGCGTTTCCGTGTGTGTGAGCTTTGTCTATGGGTGATATTTAATTTGTAATGCGTGTGTCTCTCTCCACCTGTCTATGGGTGATGTGCCATTGCTAATGCGAGTGTGTTTGTGTGTGTTTGTCCCAGTTTCTGCAGGCAGTTGAAGAAGCCTCTGTTCCACCCAGAATGCGCTTGCGTGGACTCAGACGGCCTGGCCGAGTCCATGGAGGCTAAACAGGAAGACTTCCTCACTGAAGTACACTCTCACGTCTCTCACCTCATCAACGAGCTCTGTAAGTAACAGACTGGTGTGTGTGAGAAAGGGTAGAGGGAACTAGGGTGTGTTGAATAATTTGAATAGATTTTGAATTTGTGGGCAAAGGCACACAGAAATGATAATGTATCATGTTCACATATGTATGTACAGTTGAAGTTGGTGTCATTAAAACTCGTTTTTCAACCACTCCACAAATTTATTGTTAACAAACTATAGTTTTGGCAAGTCGGTTAGGACATCTACTTTTGTGCATTACACAAGTAATTTTTCCAACAATTGTTTACAGACAGATTATTTTACTTAAAATCCACTGTATCACAATTCCAGTGGGTCAGAAGTTTACATACACGAAGTTGACTGTGCCTTTAAACAGCTTGGAAAATGTCATAAAATTATGTCATGGCTTTAGAAGCTTCTGATAGGCTACTTAACATAATTTGAGTCAATTGGAGGTGTACCTGTGGATGTATTTCAAGGCCTACCTTCAAACTCAGTGCCTCTTTGCATGACATCATGGGAAAATCCAAAGAAATCAGCCAAGACCTCAGAAAAAAAATTGTAGACCTCCAAAAGTCTGGTTAATTCTTGGGAGCAATTTCCAAACGCCTGAAGGTACAACGTCCACATGTACAAACAATAGTACGCTAGTATAAACACCATGGGACCACGCAGCCGTCATACCGCTCAGGAAGGAGACGCGTTCTGTCTCCTAGAGATGAACATACTTTGGTGCGAAAAGTGCAAATCAATCCCGGAACAACAACAAAGGACTTTGTGAAGATGCTGGAGGAAACAGGTACAAAGTATCTATATCCACAGTAAAACGAGTCCTACATCAACATAACCTGAAAAGCAGCTCAGCACGGAAGAAGCCACTGCTCCAAAACCGCAAAAAAAAAGCCAGACTACGATTTGCAACTGCACATGGGGATAAAGATCGTACTTTTTGGAGAAATGTCCTCTGGTCTGATGAAACAAAAATAGAACTGTTTGGCCATAATGACCATCATTATTTTTGGAGGAAAAAGGGGGAAGCTTGCAAGCTGAAGAACACCATCCCAACCGAGAAGCATTCATGTGGGGGTGCTTTGCTGCAGGAGGGACTGGTGCACTTCACAAAATACATGGCATCATGAGGATGGAAAATTATGTGGATATATTGAAGCAACATCAAGACATCAGTCAGGAAGTTAACTGTTACGCCTGTCGTCGGAAGGAGTGGACCAAAGCGCAGCGTGAAAAGTGCTCATGATTTTATTTATTATCAAAAAACACTTGAACAAAGTAACAAAACGAAAGCGAACAGTTCTGTCAGGTAACAGAGACTAAACAGAAAATAACTACCCACAAAACACAGGTGGGAAAAAGGCTACCTAAGCATGATTCCCAATCAGAGACAACGATAGACAGCTGCCTCTGATTGGGAACCACACTCGGCCAAAAACAAAGAAATAGGAAACATAGAATGCCCACCCTAATCACACCCTGACCTAACCAAATAGAGACATAAAACGTCTCTCTAAGGCGTGACATTAACGCTTGGTCGCAAATGGTTCTTCCAAATGGACAATGACCCCAAGCATAATTCCAAAGTTGTGGCAAAATGGCTTAAGGACAACAAAGTCAAGTTATTGGAGTGGCCATCACAAAGCCATGACCTCAATCCTACAGAAAATTTGTGGGCAGAACTGAAAAAGTGTGTGTGAGCAAGGAGGCCTACAAACCTGACTCAGTTACACCAGCTCTGTCACGAGGAATGGGCCAAAAATTCACCCAACTTATTGTGGGAAGCTTGTGGAAGGCTACAAGAAACGTTTGACGCAAGTTAAACATTTGAAAGGCAATGCTACCAAATACTAACTGAGTGTATGTAAACTTCTGACCCACTGGGAATGTGATGAAATAAATAAAAGCTGAAATAAATCACTCTACTATTATTCTGACATTTTACATTCTTAAAATAAAGTGGTGATCCTAACTGACATAAAACAGGGGATTTTAATTGGATTAAATGTCAGGAATTGTGAAAAACTGAGTTTAAATGTATTTGGCTAAGGTATATGTAAACTTCCGACTTCAATTCGATGTCATAAGGTGAATGCACCAATTTGTAAGTCGCTCTGGATAAGAGCGTCTGCTAAATGACTTAAATGTAAATGTAATTGTATTTTTGCTTGGGTTTTACAAAAGCCCTTTGGGTTTCCAGGTTCACATGTACATTTATTTTTACATTGTTTTTTTCTATCTGAACTGTTTGTCTTTTAGTTGTCTTTTTTTGTGTGTTCAACAAATAAACCAACCTAAAGAATGTACTTGAACCACAAACACTTTTCTCCTCAGACTTGATTGCATGCATGATAGAACAGCAGAATATGTACTGCAACATGTCTTCAACTACGATGTCGGACGCTCCTCTGTTTCATCAACAAAACCAATAACAAGAGGCGCTGAGGCGAACAGTGGCACAGTTTCACCAAATGTGGATTCTACCTTTAACAGTTTTGTCTTCTACCAGGTCCCGTAGTCCGGGAAGAGGAGGACAACGGAGGAGAGGAGGAGGACGAAGATGATGACGAAAGCAGTGATGGAGATGAGCAAGAAGAAGCTGAGGAGGAGATGAGGAGTGAGGAAGAGGAGGCTGTACACGACCAGAGTGAGTCAGCAGACGAACTTTACAGTCCCGAAGGGCAGGAAGACAAGGAGGAAGAAGAAGAGGAGGAAGAAGAGGAGATTCATTCAGACTGATGAAATTACTTCCATTTAAGTCTGATTTTCAGTCAAAAGGTCATGCATTGATGTCAGTGGGAGAATGTGTGAAAAGGATACTTTGGATTTTTCCATCAATTACCAAAATGACCATTTTGGGAAACCTTTTAAATATTATACATCAATCTTTAGAAGATGAGCTGTTTGAGTGCATATGGCACCCTATTTCTTATATAGTGCACTACTTTCGACCAGGGCCCTATATAGGCAATAGGGTGTCATTTGGAACGTAGACAATTTTTGTTGTTGTTCAAGATTATACTGTAATAACTAAACACTTGAAACTGGGCTTCTCATTCTAACCTCATACGTTTTTTGTTGTTGACTAAAGCACTTTGTGCCCAACCTCTCTTTTGTAGACCTGGGTTCAAATAGTATTTGATTTATTAATATTATTATAATTTTTTTCAAATACTTTTCTGCGTTTGCTTTGTAATGTAATATAGTTTTGGATCTATTCTATTGCTTCCATTAAGCCAGGCAAGCTTGATCAAGCACTGCTAGAAGTATTTGTAATAATTTCACCTAGTATTTGAACCCAGGTGAACCCAGGTATTATACATCCAGGGAAAGCCACATCTTAAGTATTTATTTTGATTCTCAGGAAGATGTATTATAAGGTGTTTATTATTTGATGGCACTTTGATAAATAATTATACATAATATAAATAATTGAAAGGTATTGCACTGACCACTTGCAGAAATGTATGTCTTCATAAACTACAATGGGCTACCTGACTAATTATACACCATTAGTGCATTTAGTTAGCATGGTCCCAGATCTGTTTGTGCTGTCTTGCCAGCTCCAATATGAATGACCATCAGAGTTGGCAAGACAGCAGAAATGGATCTGGGACCAGGCTAGCATTTAGGTGTTGATGTGTAACCAGACAAATGTGAGTGCATATCCTGACTTAATTCTGTTTGATGTGAATTTTATACCAATGAAAGTTAGATGATAGAAGACTTGTGGGTGTGTTTTTCAAAAGCTGTTTGAAATTTATGTAAAAGTTGGTGAGCTATATGTTTATCAGTCTATCGTTTAATAATTAATTGTTCTTATGGTATTATGTTTCATCAGTTGCATACCTGGGTTGTATTCATTAGGCACCAAATGGGGGGGGGAACAGACTGAAACAGAGAGAGATCTACCAGCACTGGTCCTATAAGTAGCCCTTGTTGTCCTTTTCCGTTTGGAAACGGTGTGCACTAATGAACACAACCCATGTCTCATGACTTGTAGTTCTGAGAAATATTTGAAGGCCTACTTCTAGTGGTTGTAGCAATAGATAACTTGTTACTTTAGACATGTTTTGTATCGTTATCAATTTGCACAGTTCTGCAAAGAACATAGTGAAAAATTGCTTTTTTTGTCCTGCAAGGGATTTAAAAAAATGTGATCTGAAAAATCTATAATATTTTGGGGGATTTTCATACTGGTGATTCTGAATGTGAAATTGTCATTCTATCCAGCCAATAAACTCAGCATGAATGTTATTATAATAGCACATTGCATTCATATAACATTTCAGTGGCTTCTTTCAGACCCCCACATTCTTTTACATTATTAATTATTTTCCTCTTTTCACTTTTATGAATTCTTGAAACTATAATTCCAAGAAATGTCTAATATGTCAGCCTGGCCTCAAAGATGTAACATAGTAAATGCAAATCTGTGACACAAAAGGTTAAATTAAAAAATAATACCCATTAAACCTAGCGGTTAAACAGGGAAACAGTTTTTCCACTGTTCTTTTTTCCCATAAAGGATTTTTAGAAACACAATAAGGGCTGTATTTCATGTAGGCTTACCTTGGTGTAACGTTGTCAATCTTTCGCCGACAAGATTAATTTTATCAATATAGTCGGCTCTATTTACTCTCAGATTCTAAAATGCTAATTCACATCGGCGTAGACATCATGTAAAACAACAAATCCCTGCAAGCTCCTGCACGTCATCTCTAGCTGACACCTAACAGGTATTGTGTCAATTTAAAACTTGCACAAGACAGTTCCCAGAATTGTCCATTTAAAGAAATGCAGCCAAATTATCCATTACTACATTTAACTAACAGTTGATAGTTAATCCAGAGATTCTTACTTTTGCCCCGATTCGGCAGTCTCGTCCAGATCAATTTGTAGTTCTTTATGAGAGCCACATTAGCAGGTAATTAGCATTTCATTTTTGGGGGGTAAATAGGGAAAATAAACATCACCTTGTCGTAGAGAGATTTACATGGTTATCAAAACATCACACCAGGCTAAGCCTACATGATACACAGCCCTTATTTAAGTGTTTCTAAAATCCCCTATGGTATTTGAATGGTGGAAATACGATTGGAACCATTTCCCTGTTTGACCGTTAGGTTTTATGGGTATTATGACTCATACTGTGGTACTCTATTTGTATAATATGTTATGTTTGGTATGGTTACATAAGAAAGAAGGTTACCTAAAGGCCCAGTACAGTCAAAAATGTGTTTTCCCTGTGTTTTATACAGTTGAAGTCGGGAGTTTACATACACCTTAGCCAAATACATTAAAACTCAGTTTTTCACAATTCCTGACATTTAATCCTAGTAAAAATTCACTGTCTTAGGTCAGTTAGGATCACCACTTTATTTAAGAATGTGAAATGTCAGAATAATAGTAGAGAGAATGATTATTTCAGCTTTTATTTATTTCATCACATTCCCAGTGGGTCAGAAGTTTACATACACTCAATTAGTATTTGGTAGCATTGCCTTTAAATTGTTTAACTTGGGTCAAACGTTTCAGGTAGCCTTCCACAAGCTTCTCACAATAAGTTGGGTGAATTTTTGGCCCATTCCTCCTGACAGAGCTGGTGTAACTAAGTCAGGTTTGTTGGCCTCCTTGCTCGCACACGCTTTTTCAGTTCTGAACCTAACCCCTAAACCTAACCCCTAACCTTAATCTTAACCCAGCTAACGCTAGCCACCAAGCTAACATTAGCCACAACAAAGTGGCATATCAAGAATCTGATTAAACAGGATGATCATTACACAGGAAGGGGACACTCTGAAATGTGCAAGTTTTGAGGGAGTGTGCAATTGGCATGCTGACTGCAGGAATATTCACCAGAGCTGTTGCTAGAGAATTTAGTGTCCATTTCTCTACCATAAGCTGCCTCCATTGTCATTTTAGAGAATTTGACAGTACGTCCAACCAGCCTCACAACTGCAGACCATGTGTATGGCATCGTGTGGGCGAGCGGTTTGCTGGTGTCAACATTGTGAACAGAGTGCCCAATGGTGGGGGTGGGGTTATGGTATGGGTAGGCATAAACTACGGACAACGAACACAATTGAATTTTATCGACGGCAATTTGAATGCAGATATACTGTGATGAGATGAGAATGGCACGTTGTCGTGCCATTCATCTGCTGCCATCACCTTATGTTTCAGCATGATAATGCACGGTCACAAGGATCTGTACACAATTCCTGGAAGCTGATCGACGTGTACGACAGCGTGTTCCAGTTCACACCAATATCCAGAAACATTGCACAGCCATTGAAGAGGAGTGGGACAACATTCCACAGGCCACAATCAACAGCCTGATCAACTATATCTGAAGGAGATGTGTTGCACTGCATGAGGCAAATGGTGGTCACACCAGATACTGACAGGTTTTCTGATCCACGCCCCTACTTTTTTCTTTTAAGGTATCTGTGATGAACATATGCATTTCTCTACTCCCAGTCATGTGAAATCCATAGATTAGGGCCTAATGAATTGATTTCCTTATATGAACTGTAACTCAGTAAACCTTAGAAATTGTTGCATGTTGTGTTTATATTTTTGTTCAGCATAATTTGTAACATATCACATGAAATGTATGATGGACATCCACAAATTATTACATGCCATATGAAACGTATGAAAATGCATAGCCATCTCAAGACAACTCTGATCGGCCTATAAAGTATTTTTCTGAAAGTTGCCCAGATGTCACATGTGCTACTTATATCAGTACACTCATAACTTAAGCATTAAGTAGCAAATAAGCCATGCATTTTTTCGTTAACCAAATTCGCCACTCATTGACCTCCATACAAAATTCCTTGCTTGTTGGGCACAACAACATCAAAAAAGTCACCTGCTGGAGGGAGACAGATTTTTTGCAGAGTTGGGCCTGTCTCTTCCTCTGCATCTCTGAACACGTGTATAAACGGAAGAAAGACGCCACAAATGTGTTGTTATTGTAAAATAGCCTACTGTTAGCTGCAACTGTTAAAACCGGTTAAAACAGCGTAGCCTACAGTAATTGTTGCGTTTGTGAAATGATTTTGATGTGATATGAAAGTGGAGGGATTTCTGTTTCCAGAACCGTACCGCATTTGAGAATGGATTCACGTTTAGATCAGGGGTGAAAATCTGATATCAACTTTGGAGGGGACAATTACATGACATTTTCTCAAGAGCAATTCCTGAGGGGGACACCAAAAGTAGTGCTGTAACACATAGCCTACGTTGTAATATGTTAAATGTATATTGAGGAACCATAATTACTATTACTGGGTAATTAATAGGTACAGTAGTTAACTGAAGGGTTGTCCCAACTTGTCAAATCATTATAATACTTCAACTAATAATAGTTATAGCAGTGCTCCTTATCAGTCCAGTATGTATGTAGGTATTTGTACCTTTGTACCTTTTTCTGATACATTTATATAGGTATTAAATATGTGCCACTGGCCTGAGTCTACTACAACATCTTTACAAGAACAAAAAGCTTAAAATAAGTACAGTTCTAAAAGCGAAAGAACTACTTCAATGAATAACCCAAATAAATCAACCAAAATATCCTTCAAAAATACGTATTTATTGTTCAGTCAGTGTCTCAACTCTTCAAACAACAGCTATGGACAAGTATGTCACACAAAGTATGCAATTTTAAATAAAATAACATAAAATAAATAATTAGTAAGTGTACTGTCATGTACTAAAAACTACTAAAGAAAAAAACAAATATCATACTATACACCAGGGGTTCTCAAACAGGGGTCAGTGGACCCCTAGGGGTCCCTGGTGTGATTGCAAGGGGTCAGTGAAATAAAAAAGTGTAATGAACGTAGTCAGCACCACAAGGTTTCCAGTAACATATAATATAGAGGGGGTGGGGGTCCCTGAGGACCGCTCAAAACCTTGCCTGCCTTGCCTCAAAATATGCAGGGGTACCAGTACCCCCCAAAAGTTGAGAACCACTGCTATACACACACACACAACTGAACTAATGAACAAAAGAACCAAACATGTTTGCGGTTTTCAATGGATCCAACAAATTTCTGGCAGATATATTCCCTCCAGACTGTCCAGCCTGTCTTTATGTACATTACAGACAACTACGCCGTTCAGTCTCTCTTGGTCCATGCTAGCCCGTAGCCAAGTCTTAACCCGCGGAGTGCACTGAAACTCCTCTCAGCCTCACATGAAGACACTGGCACCACAAACAAAATTCTGATCAGCACCTCAACTTGGTCAAACATCCCCGCACCTCCACTGGAAGTCTCCTGAGGAAATCATCTTGAGTGTGTCTCAATGGATTCAATCAATGGTGTTGCTTTCTCATACAATCAAAGGTAGCTTTCGTAATTTCTCTTAACCCTAAGAGATGACCGCACACACTCGACTGGAGCCTGCATACCAGAGACAGTCTGAGTTTTCTTCTGCAGTGAAATGTTTAAGCATTCAAGTTCTCCAAGAACAGCAGAGGCAAGTGTGAGGCCCAACACAGTCTGCCTTTGCTGAAGTGCTCAAATAAGCCACTGACAGTTGAAGCTGTCTTTGATGCAGATTTTGCCATCTCCTCTAGGCTGCTTAGTACCCGCTCATACTGCCCTAGCACAGCTCTAATAGCAGTATTCCGCACAGTCCACCTTGTTGGACATAGGGGTTTCAGGGTGGTCAGATGTGTATCTCCGGACGTGGCAATTGATTCCAACATGCTCTTAAACTTTCCTGACTGGCCATAGAGGACACCTAACTGATGGACCCAAGAAAGGGAATCCCGGATCAGTGGAGAGGCTGAGCAGCCAGACTGTGTAATCAGATTTACAGTGTGCTCCACAATGCACATAGAGGGCTAATGGCTGCTGCCTCCTCACAATTGCCTGTGCACCTGTGTATTTTCCTGCCATGTTTGAGGCACTATCGTAACTCTGCCCAAGTAAGTCAGACATGGGCAAATTGAGCCTCATCAACACATCAGTTGCCACTTTCGCAATGCCCTCGCCTGTTGTCTCCGAAACCCTCTATAGCCCAATAAACTCCTCGTGAGGGACAAGGTCATGGTCAACATAATGCAGACAGACACTCTCCTGTTCAGCACCAGAGACATCTTGAGTACCATCAACAATTACTGAAAATTGTGCAATCGGAAGAGACCTAACCTCAGCTGCAATGCCTCGAATGACTGTATTGGCCATGATGTTCAGAATTTCATTCTGTGCTTTGGGGCCTGTGTACATTGTGGTATGCTATGTTAACCACTTAAGTAAAATGGGATCATCCTCTTCTGCCCTAAGTTTCAAAAGCTGGTATAAATTCCCACTGTCATCCATGTGGCATCTAAAGGCTTGTCCCTGTCTTACTACATGCCGCACCTATTGGGGATATTCCAGTACATGTTATGCATCTTAGGGTAAGCAGAATCCATGTGAATGTGCAAAGCTGGTACGCAGAATCAATATAAGGGTTAACCATTAGACATGCGTAAGCAGAATCCATGTGAATGTGCAAAGCTGGTACGCAGAATCAATATAAGGGTTAACCATTAGACATGCGTAAGCAGAATCCATGTGAATGTGCAAAGCTGGTACGCAGAATCAATATAAGGGTTAACCATTAGACATGCGTAACCAGAATCCATGTGAATGTGCAAAGCTGGTACGCAGAATCAATATAAGGGTTAACCATTAGACATGCGTAAGCAGAATCCATGTGAATGTGCAAAGCTGGTAAGCAGAATCAATATAAGGGTTAACCATTAGACATGCGTAACCAGAATCCATGTGAATGTGCAAAGCTGGTACGCAGAATCAATATAAGGGTTAACCATTAGACATGCGTAAGCAGAATCCATGTGAATGTGTAAAGCTGGTAAGCAGAATCAATATAAGGGTTAACCATTAGACATGCGGAAGCAGAATCCATGTGAATGTGCAAAGCTGGATGAACACTGGCCTAACGATTCTGGGTCATGCCTGGTCTTGTGAAGGCCATTGTACATAATCATTAGTTAATCATTTACAAGCACCATAAGACATGTACGTGCATGAAGAGCATGGGTTTGTATTGTAAATGTAAATGTAAATGTTTGTATTGCTTAAGCACCATTAGACATGCACCTGCATTAGGATTGTGCATGTCTGTTTATTTCTGTCATTGCTATGGTTACGCCACCAATAGAATCTATGCCCTAATGTCTGTGCCAATAAGAATGAGGAAACTAAGCTAAAATGAGTGGCCAGTACCAGAGGTGATGAATCATTAACATAAAGAGGAGATAATGTGTGTGACGTAAGGATGAGAACTGTATAAAAAGTGTGTGCCGAAGCTGGGAAGACAGTTGATCCATGGACCAGTTTGGCTTGTCACTTTGTAATAAAGTCTATTTGAATTCACAAGTTCCGGTATCTGAGAAATATTATTGAGCAAATATTTCTACGACACACCGAACAAACAATTTTCATCAAGCAATGCCTTGCGTCGTCCTGCTGTTTACCCCACGCGCTGGATAACTGGACACTGATTGGATTTAGCTGGTGTGCTGATACAGTTACAAAGTGGCGGTGGGTTTGGCAGTTTTGATGTGCTGTGAATTTTTCAATGGCTTTTCTCCAGTTCCTAAATCCTGCACTAATGAAGGCAGCATCCTCTCTTTGGTCAAAAGATGGCTGGCTTGAAAACCCTTGGCTACAGTGAAAACACAACACTCCTTTTACTGATGGATTATAGTGTAGCCAGGGGAAATCGCAAAACCATTTCTCTTGAAACATCAACACTGTTGGCAAGAGTTTGCGGTTCTATAAATTGATATGGTTTTGTGCCATCACTGTGGTAACTGGACAATGCTGTGCCACTGTTCCCCATACTGGTGCTGCTGGCAACAAGGGTGACACCTGGTCCTGCAATGGCTGTGACACTGTCCTCTGAAGTCTCTCTCCCTGGCTCTTTCACCACTCTCACTGTCTGTCTCCTAGAAAATAAATAAGGTGTTTGCCATACTCCTAACTACCGGTACCCAAAACTACACAATTAATCACAATAGTAATACCATTGCCTTAAACACATCTTAGTTCAGTCACCAGTTTAAGTTGAGTGGGGGTATCCATGGTATTTTCCAATTATGTCCCTATTTTACAGGTCTAAAAAAGAGAGAACCTTTCATTATGTTGCCAAACAAAGACTCAACAAACTTACCTGAGACTGTCTCTGCCAGTCTGTCCCTGCCGATCTGTCCCCAGCTCTGCTGTCTGTGTGCCATCTGTTGCCTGCTCTGCCTAATGACATCATTGTGAAACATTTCCATTAGGATTTCACTTCTTATGAAAATTTTATCAACTAGTCTTTGAGATATTAGGCTACTAGGGTTCTTACCTTGCGTTTTGGTGTACTGAAAAATGCTCTGATGTCCGTCTTTTTTCTGTCATTTTTCTACCTGGCTGGCTGGCTGGATACACACATAGTGTGTAGGTTATTTACAGTAGGAGATGGGCTTCTATCATCTATTAGCTTCTATCATTCTATAATGGGCTTCGATCTACAAGGAAGCTAGCTGGTCAGCTAGCAAATGTGAACGGATTGCTGTAACAATGGTTGACAGCTGTATGAGTTCACCATTTACACAACGTAAACTGCAACCTTTTGTAATTTTAATATAGTTTATGTTGTCATTTTATATTTGCTGGCTTCCCACACTAGCTGCATTTGCAGAGCTAGCGAGCACCAATTCCGTTTCTGTGGTGTTTATTATAATCTTTTATAATCGGTGGATATTTAGCTACTTTGGGTTGGGCTGCGCAACCAGGGGACTTTCCTCTTTCAGTTTACAGAAAGACACGTCTTTTGTGAGAAGCGAAGGAAATATAGAGGTCTGATACATGGAGAAAGTTTCGCATGGTAAGTCAGAGGAAGTAGATTTTCTGCGTTATTTGCTAAAACTAGTCAGTAGCCTACAACTGAATTGTGTCATCAAAACCTCCGAACTGTTGAGTTGACTGGAATATATCGGCCGCTGGAGCGAATCTACTCTAGGATACAGTTTGCCAGACGCACGTGCCTATTACCACCTTACATTGTAGTTGAACCATGTGCACCTTTGTAAAGGAGAGCTCGACATGTGCACAATACTTACCACGAGTAAAATAGGACAGGGTCATGCGTTTTCATTTTCAGCCAAGGGGAGGGTTTCTTATTTTTATTGTATTTTTTAGTCCAGGGGAGGGTAATGTAATTTGTAATCGATTAAATGTCATATTTCTCATTTGAGAATGAGTGGCTTATTATAGTATCTCCTGTGTGCCGGATTATGCCACTCACCCCTGATTATCTGCTGGGCGCACAATATCAATTGCGCCTAGTGTGGTCTCCATAAAATGATGCATAGCCTATGCTATAGGCCCCTCAAACCTGAACCTCGAAGCCAGTTCCGCTCCATTTTTCGTTGTCCCCTTTACTCAGGGACTGATTTAGACCTGGGACACCTGGTGGGTGCAATTAATTATCAAAATACAACAGAAAACCAGCCAGCTCCGGACCTCGTAGTGTAAGAGTTGAATACCCCTGCTATCGGCCTAGGCTATGCAAGGCGCATGCTCAGAGAAACACAGGGCAAAGTTATATTTCTAAGAAAATGTACTTCCTTTCCGAGTGATTGCGGCGCACTGATGGTGTAGGCTATATAAAACTAGGCCACACTTCATTACACGCTGCAACGGATAGGCGTTCCTTATCCTGAACCCCGGCCTACCCTGCTCTTGCTGATGGAAGCCCCTTTCTGCTGCCTAATCAAAGACTGTGCTGTGTACGGTGGCACTTCAGGAGTCGAGTCAATTTGTCCCAAATAATCTATATCTGTGCAGGCGGACTAGGCCTACTGATGTCCTGTTCGGTTTGAGAGGGAGAGCTTGAAGATGAGTTTGGGCTCCCGAATGGCGCAGCGGTCTGGCACTGCATCTCAGTGCTAGAGGCGTCACTACAGCCCTTGGTTCGGTTCCAGACTGTATCACAACCGGCCGTGATTGGGAGTCCCATAGGGTGGCGCACAATTGGTCCAGCGTCGTCCGGGTTTGGCCAGGGTAGGCCGTCATTTGAAATAAGAAGTTGTTCTTAATTAACTGACTTGCCTAGTTAAATTAAATGTAAAAAACTGTGAACCGGAGTTTTTATTATTTATTCCCGAACCCTCACTGTCAATCGTTAATGACAATTCTTCACATTTTACCGGTAAAATGTCCAAACTGCGTCTGAATGCCAATCATTTGATCTTAATCAGTTTCATGGGAATATGCATTCAGATGTTCTTGAAAACCTGTTTTGCGGGCGAATTAAAGCAGGTGCTGTTAACAAACTATTGGCATTTCTTGTAGGCATATTTCTTCTACAATCAAAGCATAGCCTTCGCGCACGCTGTTGTGTTTTGAAAATATTTGACTATTCAGCTTCAGATAAAAAATGACTGAGGTGTTTTTAGTGTAACATGTTAAAGGCATACTATGCTGCAGTATGATTATTACATTCTGATCTGCTATGTAAAATACTAATGAATCATTATGTGATCTTGCAAGACATTAATTCATACTTTACTAAACGAACACCATTGCGAGACGTGATAATCTTCTATTTGTAATAATAAATAATGCGTAGAACTACTAGTAGGCAACATCTTGACGAGCTTTCTCTTTTTTTACCAATTTGAGCGCCCTTCGAATCGTGGTGCTGAAAGGACAGCGGTGGTCACGTATCGTTCTGGGTTCCACTGAGGGAGGGGGTCCGTGGAGTTTAATGATCATCATGACAGACACGCAGTACATTTGAATAGTAAATATCGTTGGTGTGATCATGTATTTGATGATAAGGTTCATGCGGTGGATCGGTTTGTCTGCATATGCAATAGAAGTGGTACGTTTCTGTAAGACAACCACTCGGACAGTAGGGCGAGTGCAAGACTGTTTTCGGCCCACTCAAAGTGGTTCCGTTGGTGATCTGTCTGATGTGATTGGAGTCGGAAGCTTTTCCCGCACTCGGAGCAGCAGTCTGGCTTCAGTCCGGAATGAAGGAGCTTGTGAACATTTAACTCTAAGTCTCATCAAGCCTCGGTTGCACGTGGTGCATCGGTGAGGTTCACTTCGTTCTATCGGCCTCTGCACACACGCCTCATGTAAATCATTCGTGCCACAGCCATAGAGAAAGAATACAGGGGGAAAACACGATTTAGGATATCTACAAATAGGCTGCTATAGCCTACATACTTATTACGTTTGTCATTCTATCGTTTTCATGGAATTAATTTTATTGCTAATTAGGCCTAAATACACGGAACAAAAATAGAAACACAACATGTTAAGTGTTGGTCCCATGTTTCTTGAGCAGAAATAAAAGCCCCCAAAAATGTTCTATGTGCAAACATTTTATTTTAATTTTTTCTCTCAAATTTGGGGCACAAATTCGTATACATCCATATTAGTAAGTATTTCTTCTTTGCCAAGATAATCCATCCACCTGACAGGTGTGGCATATCAAGAAGGTGATTAAAAAGCATGATTATTACACAGATGCACCTTGTGCTGGAGAGAATAAAAGTACACTGTAAAATGTGCCGTTTTGTCACACAACACAATGCCACAGATGTCTCAAGTTTTGAGGGAGCACGCAATTGACATGCTGACTGCAGGAATGTCCACCAGAGCTGTTGCCTGAGAAATGGATGTCCATTTTCTACTATAAGCAGTCGTTTCTGTTCTGATATGTTGATCATTTGTATTTGCAGAATATCTACACTGTAAACTACCCCACACTGACACTGAGATGGATTCTCCCAGAGCCTCTGGACCAGAACCCCTTGTTGCTACGGTGGATACTGGGCAGATAACCTGTGACCAATTAGGTTTAGTGGTTAAAACAGAGGATGGCGAAACGGAATGGGATTGTTTTCTGCAGGAGTACCTCACAAACCAAAAACGCCAAGATGGAATGTTTGGGAAATCTCTGGACATTTGCATCAATATGCCAGAGGAGGAGGACGCTGGATTGGATCTTCTTGAAGACCAACCACATAATTCTGAATCGCTGTCGGACGTCGAGTGCGTCTCCAACAGTGTCTCCACTTCAGAGACAGGGACCAGTAGAGGGGACACAAGCCCTAAGACACAGAAGCCCACATGGGGTCCTGACCTGACCCAGTATGGGAACTGCAGCACTAAGTCCAATCGTGAACGTGTGAATATAAAACCTTCCAGAGAACACTGTGCAAGAACTGACCAACAACAGAGTGACTCAAGTGAGTCAGTTGTTACCAAAAGCAGCCTTGTGATTGTTGAACTGGACAAGCGGGTCAGAATGGAGCAGTCACGTAACCAAAGTCAAAGGAAATGTACAGGTAGATATGGCAAGGAGAGTGTTATGCGGTCAAACGCTCATCCATTTATCAGAGATATGCCCCGGTGTTATGTCCAGTGTGGGAAAAGACTAAGCAAGGCGGACATTTTGAAAATACAACAGCAAACTAGAATGCGAGGGAGACACAAATGTGACACATGTGGGAAAACGTTCACGAAATCCACTTACTTAAAATTACACATCTTGACGCACACGGGAGAGAGGCCACACGGTTGTAAACTCTGTGGGAAACGGTTCACCCAGTCATCTCATTTAAACACCCACATGCGCAGACACACAGGACTGAAGCCATTTTCATGTCCTATATGTGGGAAAACATTTATCGACTCAAAATCCTGCCAGATCCACCAGCGAACGCACAGGTGAAAAGCCGTACCCTTGTTCTCAATGTGGCCAGGCCTTCAGTCAGACCGGCAACTTAAAAAAACACATGATGGCCTTCCATAGCACTGATGGTGCAGGGAAACCTCACCGATGCACCACGTGCGACCGAGGCTTCATGAGTCTTACAGAGTTAAATGTTCACAAGCTCCTTCATTCCAGACTGAAACCACACTGCTGCTCCGAGTGCGGGAAAAGCTTCCGACTCCAATCACATCTGAAAGATCACCAACGGGTTCACACGGGCGCCAAACCCTTCTCCTGCAATGTATGTGGCAGCAAGTTCTCCAACTACACCACCTGGTCCAGACAGAAACAGATCCACACGGGCAACAAACCGCAGGAATGCTCGCAATGCGGGCTGAGGTTCCGATGTCCGGGCACCTTGAAGACGCACCAGCGAACTCACACCAAGGAGAAACCATACACTTGCAGTTTACCCGACTGTGGTAAACGGTTCAGTCATGCATTGAGTTTGCAAAGACATGTTCGTACTCATACAGGAGAGAAACCATTTGCTTGTTCCACATGTGATTACAGAGCCGCGGACAAATCGTTACTCAGAACCCACGAGAAGAGACACACTGGGGTGAAACCTTACTACTGTGATGAGTGTGGAAAGTCCTTTTTAGTACCAAACGAGCTTAATATCCATCAGAGAATCCACACAGGGGAGAAGCCATACCATTGTGACATATGCGGGAAAGATTTCGCCCAGCTAAGTAACATGAAAACACATCTGCAAACACACATCAAGGAGAAGCCGTGCGCTTTGACGTTTCCCTGACCGCAGTTAACAATTCAGTCAAGAGTTGAGTTTGCGGAGACATTTTCTGACTCACATGGAAGAGAAACCGTTTGCGTGTTGCATGTGTGATTGCAGATCCGTGGACAAATTGTCACTCAGAACCCACGAGAAGAGACACGGGTGAAGCCTCACTAATGTGACGAGTGTTGGGAGTCCTTTTTTATTTGAAGTGGAGCTGGAAGTCCATCAGAGAATTCACACAGGGGAGAAACCATACCATTGTGACATATGCAGGAAATATTTCACCCAGCTAAGTAACATTAAAGGGCATCAGAAATAAATGAAGTTTGTATGCAACAGGTGTGGCAGGGGGTTTGCCTTAATGCAATACTTTACAAGACACTAACAAAGTCACTCGTAAGAGTTAGTCATATTGATGCTTGGGAGGACATGCCTGCCCAGTACGGATGACAGAAACAATGTTTTATAACTTATAAGCATTTATGAGCCTTCATAATGTATTATAACAAAGCATATAATATCTTATGTCTCTCTATGCATACAGCTGTCAACTGTTTAACATGTCCAGATTTTGTCATGGATCTATTCCCTTTCTTTTCTTTCCTTAGAAAGACTTCAAAGTGTTATGTAATACTTTATACATTGTTTTAATAAATGCGTTTTGTGCATTTATTTGTTGCTATCACAAAAGAGATTGTCAACATTGGTACTGTATACAAACGTTTCATTAAGCTGTTGAATAAAGCTTTACAATGTTATATATTTGTATTTTGATTGACATGCTGACCACTGGTATTCCTTACCATCACTGACTTGTCATTCACATAGTTGCCTAAATTAAGTCATTACATTTTTCTTTATCGTCTTTTCATTGTATTTTCTTAAAAATCTATCCTTTATATATTTTCTTGTCTCTAAATAAATAAATAAAATTCTAATCAAACTCCAACCCTCCATAAAACAATGTGTTTTATTTGAAACATGTGTGATTATTTTCACAAAGTCATGAACACACAAAGAAACAAAGAGAAAGTTTTCTGCCCCTTTTTAGAAACACTTCGCCCCCCCTCCCTTCATTCAGCTATCATTGATTATAGGTGTTTTGTCCATGAATAGTTCATCGATCAGGGATGACGCCAGCACCTCCAGGATGACATAGAAAGTGTCTTTGGTGCTCCTTGACGTTGTTGGTCCCGAGTAGAGCGCCCTCATCTGGTCCTGGGTGGTGCATTTAGCCCTAAACTTATCATAGCCCTCGTCAGCAATGACTCCCCTCTAGGAGTCTGTCATCCATGTCCTTTCCCCTAAAATTAAACTTCAAATGTATTCACCTCCCCAGCTTCTCATTCACCCTTCAATTCTCTGATTAGAAATGGCTCCTGCTCTTTCAGGATCTCTAAGAAAATATCTTTGCCTTTGGGGCCACATCCTGTCAGGGGCCCATCAAAGAGCTCCCTCATCTTCTTCTGTTTGGTTCTTTCAGATCTCACGTCATTGTAGCCATTGTCAGTGATGACTCCACTCTTCAGGAGTCTGTCCAAGATGGGGTCTACCTCGCTCAGTCTCTGGATCAGGTCTGTCCGGTGGAGGTCCACAAAATGCTTACTTTGTGAATTGAGTCCTTTCGTCTCTGTAGTCGGCTGGGGATTTAAAATGTTTTATTATCTTTGACTTTAACTGACATGGTGCATGTTTAGTCAATGTTGAGACACTGATCTTTTTGGCATAATATTTTTCTGACCTCTTCGTATTGTGTGATCCCAAACGATTTCCCCCTCCACGTCACTGATTAGCTTCATACTGAAGTCAACATCTGCATCTTTTATGAACACCTCAAAGAAGTTTGGTGTAGTGTTGTCATATCTCAGCTTCATATTCTGTGGAGGCAGTAGATGAGAGAGAGTTGTTTTTTTTGGTAGTTTTTGTTAGTATATTAAAATTGCTATTGCTTTTTTAATTAGATTAACATTCTGTGGGAGCTCAAACCATACAGGAGGTTTAACTTCAGCAGAAGGAGACGACGTTGTGAGGCTGAACCAATCCTTCATCCGAAGGGACTTGACTGGTTGCGGCTTTCTGATACTCCTGTATCCATAAGACTGCTCCTTTTTCTTCATTGCCTGAAGAAGCATAAGCCAACATGTCCTTGTCAAAACCATTCACACATGACATTTTGTTAGATTTTGTTGTTTGAAAGAGATTTCAATGAATGAATTATATAACATTGTAAACTAAAGTACCCAGCTACCCCGAGAAGAACTGCTGGGAGATGTTGACACAGCAACACCATATCGGACTCTTACCCCTAAGGTTTCCTAACACCACAAGTCAACCAAATTTCCCTGCTTTTGGATGGAAAATAAACAGCTGTTTTTCCACCTGTAGGAACTGTATAGGCAGTGCTTTACTCATTTTGGGTTCCGGTACAGTCAGTATTTAGGTGCAGGAGCTCCACAATACTTTTGAGCTAATATTCTATAAGAGCAACAGGATCTCAATAGTAGAACATTTGATGTGCTGGTAGTCAGCTCCGGTGAGCTCCTTACAAGTCAAACACTGAATAGGAGCTTGGCTACACTGTATATTAAATGTCAATTTTCTAAATCCACTGGTATTATCTGCATTGATAACATTGAGAGATGATTTAACCACAGAGGAGAACAATAAGTGGAAATAACCTGTTCTACAGAAGAATCACAGGGCACCAGATATGCATGTAGAGTGAGGAATGCTGCCTTGGCCTGGTAGAGCAGCAAGTCACAGTGGGCTTTCACCGGAAAGCCAGATCTCACGAGAACTCCTTTTGGAGAGAAGGTTGGATGGAGGATCTTGACGTGGAAGCGGGTGACTTCATCCACTTGTTTTACGGACACACCACAGTCTTCTACATGTAGAACTCTCACTTTCTCTTTAAAGGAGGGATCATCGCCTGCAGAGATAAAAACAGGCACATTTGCATAAACATCAGGTTGACATCAACAACAGGGCTTTTTAAAAGTAGTTTGCATCAGTTATATTTGAATTATAAACATATACGCCCATACCGAAACAGGCAAAATGTGGCAGCTGCACTTCTTCCAGTTCTCCTGAAATGACTGTGACGTCCAATAGGGGGCCTCCTTGCTTGTACCCCAAGCTTTTCATCATTGCCCTGTGAGGCTCCCAGGAGCTGAATTGATACTTCAGATTGACATGGTCTTTACATACCCACCGGAGCCCTGATACTCTGCACTCGTAGCGCCCCAGGCGAGACATGCTAGAGATGCCATGATAAGAAGACAGAATGGATTTAGTAAGTAAGTCATGTATTTAATTGTTTATCAGCAGTTGACAAACATCATAATGGTTACTTTACTTTGTTAAACTTTTCTGTAGATCCTCACATACTGTATTTCCTAAGTTTTTACAAGTAGTTCAACAAACGCTATGAAGTCAGACTTACTGGATAATGGATCGGAGGTTTATTCCATCTAGTTACTGTTATCCTAAGATAGAATTGTTGGGTAGCAAAACTTAAAGCTTTTATCATACGATAGATATATGGTGAGGGACTAATCCAATCCAGGAGTGTACCTGAACATTGGGCCTTCTTCAGTGAAGACCGCAGGTTCAACCTGAACCCAGTTGGTAGATTCCTGAATAAGGGAACATTGATCTCTGATTATCACAGATTATCAAACTGTATTTATGACATCATTTTTTAAAACATCGTAGTGTGAAGGTTGTACTTTGCACTTTGAAGGGTTTCTTTGCCTTACTTGCCTTCACACTTTTTTAAACCTGCTTATTCTATACATTAATTTGCAATTTAATGAAGAATGGTTTCTGGTTAGAAAAAAAATTGCTAAGTAAAACCATATAGGGTTCTTTGGTTGGTCCCCATAAGGGAACCCTTTTTTGTCATAGGTAGAATCCTTTGCATAGAGTGTAGTGTTGTAGGGTTCTTCATAGAACCCCCTGTAAATGGTTCTACCTAGAACCCTCTATGAACGGATCTACTAAGAACCCTTTTCATATATCATAAGGCTTTTCTTTGAGGGCCTAGAATAGTGGTAGGAAACTCCTGGTTTACAGGCCACGTTAGGCCTGCAAGTCACATTATGCTCACTTTCAAAGTGATGTGTAATTCTTATTGGAATCCAGCCAGAGTGAGGATATCCAACAATTATAATTTTTATCACTTGCAACCTGCATTCAGAATGACATCAAAGGTAGTGAAGATTGATAAATGAGACTAAATCTAAATCTAAACTTTAACAACCATCCCAGTAATGAGTGCAATAAATCCAACTACTAACAGATTGGATTAGTTTAGGAAAATGTACGTTATTAATCTTTGTGTAGCATAAGATTAATCAACCAATCAATGTACATGCAAAAACACAGATATTTAAACAAACAATTCTGAAAATCAACCTGCAATAGAGCATACTGGGAAATATGATTATGATTGGCGTGGTTTTGAATGTTATACTCTACATAGAGTAAAAATGACAACCACACTCTGGTTATTAATATCAACACTGGAGTTATTTTACACCACTATGTCAGTTACATGTAAAATTATTATGGGAATACCAGATATATATATGCACAAATATTCCCATATAGGTTTGCTCACCTATCTCTTTTAACTTTTCAGATTACTCAAACTCCTGATGTTAAAGTTTAAACACTGAGTTAAACACAAATGCTCAAGCACTATGTAAATTATAGAAATTACAATAAATATGCTTATTCAGATTCAGAAGCTTCTTGCCTTCCAAAGAATCCTTCTTGCCTTAAAAAAAACAACAACAAAAAACTTTTCTTCCAAAAACAGTTCTAAGCATGTTAAAGGTTCTAGGTAGAACCCTTTGCCTTATAAAGAGTCCTTGTCTACCAAAAAGGGTTCTTCAGATGAAAAAGGTTCTTGGTAGAACCCTATCCCTCTGCAAAGCAAGCTTTTGTAATCATTTTTTCTAAGAGGGCAGCTGCCAGCTGGGTAATTCCATGTGAAAATAGATAAAATGTACAATTTCCCCAACATATTTCTTTATTGTCATGGAAACTATGTTATATTCATGAATAAAGAGCACAGTCAACATAGTTAGTGGTAAAACGTTTCATTTGTCAAAAACCTATCTACTACTATTATACACTCTATGAATACTGTAACAAACATTAGCTCACCATCACATTGGCATCACATGTTGGGCAACTTCTCACAGGCTCTGGGGAAAGACACATCAATCAGAAAATCAACCACACCAAGCATTAACCTCAGTGATAATACAGTGGGCTTTATTTCCTGGTAGACAAAACATTTTAAAATCAATGATATCACAAATATCATAACAATTATATTTAGTGCTAATAAGGATCTCCATGAGATGAGTCACAAATACTCCCAGCGTCACTGTTTCCCCTGTGTAGATTGGTGGGTTTGGACGTCCCGTGTCATTATATTGTGTATTAGCACATTAAAATATCAAGAACTTGAACATGAGTGAGAGAATATAGAGATACACATTTGAAAAAGAACTGTCTTACCGTCTTTAATCAATTTGATGTCCGGTACTTCCAACATTTTACGAGGCTCCTCCTCTTTAATCCTATCTGAATGGGATGGGTAGTGGATGCCGTAGGCCACAGGACCTCTAATGGTGAAGCCAAGGTAGAAGCAGACGCCTCCGGACTTCCAAACTTTGCTTTGTTCTTCGGCAGAAACTTCAATCTCCTTGCCATCAACGTGCGCAAACACCCTGTGCTGTCTAACCACTCCATTGACTGGAAGAAGAAGGTCCTGGACACTGGGTTCTCTCCACACCTCACCACTCTCCTCTACCAATAGGTTGTCTATTTTTGATCTATGAACCAGTCTGCTCAAACCCTCACCCCGTCCCAGGAAAATAAGGGGGCGAAGGTACCTTAAGCGAAGATGCTTCTTGTATGTATTTTTGTAGGAGTCTTGCATCTCCATAACACATTTGTTGAGGTCCATATTGAAATCCATTTTCTTATGCTCCTCGGGCCAAAACAGCAAAAGGACTAAGAAGTAAAACTCTGGGGTTTGGTTACCAAAATTAGCCAAAAGATTTCTCTCCAGAATGCTTCTTAGGATTGGCAAAGGGGTAAGCATTGGAGATGCTGTTTCCACTTCGCTTAAGATGATGTTGGCAAGGATTAAGTTTTGGGAAGCGTTATTCTCACCACCACCATCTTTCTTTTTTTCCCAATCCTTTTTTATTTCCTCCCAAAAGTGCATTTTATCATAGCCCTTGTCAAGACAGCGAAGCATTTCCTCTTTGAGCTTCTGGAGGGGTACATCTATTGAAGACTCTGAGTGTATAGGTGTGCATGTCCCCACATATTTGCAGTAGCAGTTCTTGACATCAGTCTGAAAGTAATGTGGTTCATCTTTCTCTATGCTGTGCTTGGAGTAAGTCAAGTAACTGTCAAAAAACTCACATTTCCTCTCCACCTCATCCCTGAGGCTGATGATGAGTGGCTTGTACTTGAAGAGCTTTTTCTGTCCGATTGATACGAAGGAGTCAGCGGATATTTCCATGGTAAGGACCTTTTGCCAGTTTTTATCAAGCGAGACAAGTGATTCAAAAACAATGTTGGCAACCTGTAGATAACTAAATAGTCCTCTGTTGTTAAAGATGTTTGTGACTTTGGTCATACCATCATCTTGCATGTCTGCTCCTTGCTCATTTTCAGCAGCCCTTTCCTCATCTTTGAAAGCCTCAAAGGCCTTTTCTGCCAGTTCCAAGATGTCTTGTGCAGAGATGGAAGGATCACGGACCTTGCTCTTCAAATGGTTCTTGTATACTTGCCCCAGTGTATCAGCAACAAATGAACTGTTAGGATCTCTTTCTTTTGCTATTTTTGCCCACTTCTCCGCTTTAAAATAGGCCTTTCTCTCAATGTAAAGAAAACGAGCAAGATTTTGAGGAAGAAATGGGTTTTGCTTGAATATCTCTGAAGCTAATTGTAAAACAGATACAACATTGCTTTTGGATTCTTCGCCTTCAATATCTTGAATCAACCTGGAAAACGTGTCTTTTCGCTCTTCTCCAATTTCCCTTTTCGTTAACATGTCTTGAACTAAAAATTGTTGTACCTCTTCTCTACAAAATTCAGTCAGAAAGTTCCTTGCTGTATCACTCCTGGTCACACCTGCCATAGCCAGTACCTTAACACACTGCTGTGCAATCAGTGAGTGAGCCATGCAGACATGTTTGTCTTGTCCCTGTCGAGCAGGGAATGTCACTATCAGATGAGTGAAAGGCTCCATTCGCTGCTCAAAGGAAGGACCTCCATAAATGGGATCTGGAGGACCAAGGAATGCCTGACATTGAGACTGCAGAAGGTGGGAGCCAGGGACGTAGGCATTTACCAGTGATAAGAATGCAAGAAGCTGGGAATTTTTAGATCTTCTATTTTTCCTGACATCTAAAAAGGCACATGTTTCTTTAACATAATCTCCACTGAAATTAGATTGCATTATGTTAAAGCCATGAAACTGTTTGTGTTCATTAATGTAGCTTCGACTGATCTCAATCTGTTTCTCCTCAAACTGTTGTTTCTCTACTTCAGAAAGTTTCGTCCTGAGAATAATATGTCTTGAGTTATTACGGTCCTCTTGTTTGATAACTGCCTTACGCACACAGTTTAAAATGATGACCACAGGCATGTTGGTCCTAATGTTTCTCTCTGCAATCTCTTTGATGATGGCTTCGTGTAGATTCTCCAGAATACGCTCATCATCCAGCAGTAAGAGCACAGTGTTCTGCTGGCCTTGATCGCCTGCAGTGAAAAGGTGAATCACCTGCTTGGCGATAGCGGTGATATCTGAGGTAGGACTTGTTAGAACAGCACATCTGAGCTTTTTACGCATATCCCAGAGCACCTGCTTTGCCAGAGTGGTTCCTCCACTGCCTGGCTGATGCAGCAGATTCATGGTAGAAGTCAGGTCGCCCTTACACTGTTTCTTAATAATTTGTATCAGCTCAGTGTACCCGTCTCTTTTGATAAAGGGGGTTGTTTGATCAGCTGACGTTGCCCTTTCAGTCCAGTAGAAGTTAAGCCATTGAGGTGGGGCTCCTCTGTAAAAATCTACCTCTGTCTTCTTAGCTACTGCCGAGTCTATGTCCTCATCTTCAAATGCATTTGCGTACAAAACATCCAGAAGTGAAATGGAATCCCTGATTTGACTTCCAATATAAATTTCACGACCACGGGCATTGGACAGGGATGAGCCCTTGTTGTGTGCCATCTTTGTTGTCTCCGGTCCCAAGCTTAACCAGTGTTCTGTATATTAGTTGTACTTCATGTGGTGGTATGGACTCTGAGAAAGGAGACAATAATGTTTCAGTAAGACTGTTGAAGGTCATTAATGGTTATAAACAAAAGGCTGATTACAGTATATCTTTGACTTTGTTGGACTTTCATTTATATAGCTGATAATATATCTATTTTGCCAATTGGATTGATCCCCTCTACCACACGGAACCCCACTAATCTACAGACGGAAACGCACGTGATGGCTAAAAACAGACATCCATCCTATGCTAGCTTGCTACCGATGGCCCGGCTAGCTGTCTGAATCGCCGTGACCCCAACCAACCTCTACTCACTGGACCCTTATGATCACTCGACTAAGCATGCCTCTCCTTAATGTCAATATGCCTTGTCCATTGCTGTTCTGGTTAGTGTTTATTGGCTTATTTCACTGTATTTCAACTGCTCACTATACCTTATCCAACCTTTCAGTTCCACCACCCACACATGCGATGACATCACCTGGTTTCAATGATGTTTCTAGAGACAATATCTCTCTCATCATCACTCAATACCTAGGTTTACCTCCACTGTATTCACATCCTACCATACCTTTGTCTTTACGTTATACCTTGAAGCTATTTTATCGCCCCCAGAAACCTCCTTTTACTCTCTGTTCCAGACGTTCTAGACGACCAATTCTCATAGATTTTAGCCGTACCCTTATCCTACTCCTCCTCTGTTCCTCTGGTGGTGTAGAGGTGAATCCAGGCCATGCAGTGCCTAGCTCCACTCCTATTCCCCAGGCGCTCTCTTTTGATGACTTCTGTAACCGCAATAGCCTTGGTTTCATGCATGTTAACATTAGAAGCCTCCTCCCTAAGTTTGTTTTATTCACTGCTTTAGCACACTCTGCCAACCCGGATGTTATAGCCGTGTCTGAATCCTGGCTGAGGAAGACCACCAAAATTCTGACATTTTCATCCCTAACTACAACATTTTCCGACAAGATAGAACAGCCAAATTGGGCGGTGTTGCAATCTACTGCAAAGATAGCCTGCAGAGTTCTGTCCTACTATCCAGGTCTGTACCCAAACAATTTGAACTTCTACTTTTAAAAATCCACCTCTCTAAAAACAAGTCTCTCACCGTTGCCGCCTGCTATAGACCACCCTCTGCCCCCAGCTGTGCTCTGGACACCATATGTGAACTGATTTCCCCCCCCCCATCTATCTTCAGAGCTCGTGCTGCTAGGCGACCTGAACTGGAACATGCTTAACACCCCAGCCATCCTACAATCTAAGCTTGATGCCCTCAATCTCACACAAATTATCAATGAACCTACCAGGTACCACCCCAAAGCCGTAAACACGGGCACCCTCATAGATATCATCCTAACCAACTTGCCCTCTAAATACACCTCTGCTGTTTTCAACCAAGATCTCAGCGATCACTGCCTCATTGCCTGCATCCGTAATGGGTCAGCAGACAAAAGACCTCCACTCATCACTGTCAAACGCTCCCTGAAACACTTCAGCGAGCAGGCCTTTCTAATCGACCTGGCCGGGGTATCCTGGAAGGATATTGATCTCATCCCGTCAGTAGAGGATGCCTGGTTATTTTTTTAAATGCCTTCCTCACCATCTTAAATAAGCATATCCCCATTCAAGAAATTTAGATCCAGGAACAGATATAGCCCTTGGTTCTCTCCAGACCTGACTGCTCTTAACCAACACAAAAACATCCTATGGCGTTCTGCATTAGCATCGAACAGCCCCCGTGATATGCAAATTTTCAGGGAAGCTAGAAACCAATATACACAGGCAGTTAGAAAAGCCAAGGCTAGCTTTTTCAAGCAGAAATTGGCTTCCTGCAACACAAACTCAAAAAAGTTCTGGGACACTGTAAAGTCCATGGAGAATAAGAACACCTCCTCCCAGCTGCCCACTGCACTGAAGATAGGAAACACTGTCACCACCGATAAATCCACAATAATTGAGGATTTCCATAAGCATTTTTCTACGGCTGGCCATGCTTTCCACCTGGCTACCCCTACCCCGGTCAACAGCACTGCACCCCCCACAGCTACTCGCCCAAGCATTCCCCATTTCTCCTTCTCCCAAATCCAGTCAGCTGATGTTCTGAAAGAGCGGCAAAATCTGGACCCCTACAAATCAGCCGGGCTAGATAATCTGGACCCTTTCTTTCTTAAATTATCTGCTGAAATTGTTGCCAACCCTATCACTAGCCTGTTCAACCTCTCTTTCGTGTCGTTTGAGATTCCCAAAGATTGGAAAGCAGCTGCGGTCATCTCTCTCTTCAAAGGGGGGGACACTCTTGACCCAAACTGCTACAGACCTATATTTATCCTACCATGCCTTTCTAAGGTCTTCGAAAGCCAAGTCAGCAAACATATTACCCACCATTTCGAATCCCACCATACCTTCTCCGCTATGCAATCTGGTTTCAGAGCTGGTCATGGGTGCACCTCAGCCACGCTCAAGGTCCTAAACGATATCTTAACCGCCATCGATAAGAAACAATACTGTGCAGCCGTATTCATTGACCTGGCCAAGGCTTTCGACTCTGTCAATCACCACATCCTCACCGGCAGGACTAGACAGCCTTGGTTTCTCAAATGATTACCTCGCCTCGTTCATCAACTACTTCTCTGATAGAGTTCAGTGTGTCAAATCAGAGGGTCTGTTGTCCGGACCTCTGGCAGTCTCTATGGGGGTGCCACAGGGTTCAATTCTTGGACCGACTCTCTTCTCTGTATACGTCAATGACGTCGCCTTTGCTGCTGGTGAGTCTCTGATCCACCTCTACGCAGACGACACCATTCTGTATATTTCTGGCCCTTCTTTGGACACTGTGTTAACAACACTCCAGGCGAGCTTCAATGCCATACAACTCTCCTTCCGTGGCCTCCAATTGCTCTTAAATACAAGTAAAACTAAATGCATGCTCTTCAACCGATCGCTGCCTGCACCTGCCCGCCTGTTCAACATCACTACTCTGGACGGCTCTGACTTAGAATATGTGGACAACTACAAATACCTAGGTGTCTGGTTAGACTGTAAACTCTCCTTCCAGACTCACATCAAACATCTCCAATCCAAAGTTAAATCTAGAATTGGCTTCCTATTCCGCAACAAAGCATCCTTCACTAATGCTGCAAAACATACCCTTGTAAAACTGACCATCCTACCAATCCTCAACTTCGGCGATGTCATTTACAAAATATCCTCCAATACCCTACTCAATAAATTGGATGCAGTCTATCACAGTGCCATCCGTTTTGTCACCAAAGCCCCATATACTACCCACCACTGCGACCTGTACGCTCTCGTTGGCTGGCACTCGCTTCATACTCGTCGCCAAACCCACTGGCTCCAGGTCTTCTACAAGACAGTGCTAGGTAAAGTCCCCCCTTATCTCAGCTCGCTGGTCACCATAGCAGCACCCACCTGTAACACGCGCTCCAGCAGGTATATCTCTCTGGTCACCCCCAAAACCAATTCTTCCTTTGGCCGCCTCTCCTTCCAGTTCTCTGCTGCCAATGACTGGAACGAACTACAAAAATCTCTGAAACTGGGAACACTTATCTCCCTCACTAGCTTTAAGCACCAGCTGTCAGAGCAGCTCACAGATTACTGCACCTGTACATAGCCCATCTATAAATAGCCCAAACAACTACCTCTTTCCCTACTGTATTTATTTATTTAGCTCCTTTGCACCCCATTATTTCTATCTCTACTTTGCACATTCTTCCACTGCAAATCAACCATTCCAGTGTTTTACTTGCTATATTGTATTTACTTCGCCACCATGGCCTTTTTTTGCCTTCACCTCCCTTATCTTACCTCACTTGCTCACATTGTATATAGACTTATTTTTCTACTGTATTATTGACTGTATGTTTGTTTTACTCCATGTGTAACTCTGTGTTGTTGTATGTGTCGAACTGCTTTGCTTTATCTTGGCCTGGTCGCAATTGTAAATGAGAACTTGTTCTCAACTGGCCTACCTGGTTAAATAAAGGTGAAATAAAATAAATAAATGAAATAAGCAGGACATTGGTTGGATTTATCTACTGACACTGCATGGTGCTGACAAATACAGACTGTGTTTTGCTTCTTGTTGCTACCCTCTCTAATAAATAGGCATCTATTGTAGCAACCCAACACCTAGCGACCTCGTGAAGAGGTTTGGATCTCTTCATGTAATGGCTAAGGTGTTGGGTTGAAAGTTGTGGGACCCGGGGTCATGTCCCGGGCAGGGCTACCCCCGAATTCTGTGCATTGGTGTCAGAAGTTGGATGGCACCTGAGGCCATCGGAGGGGCGTGTACACATGAGGGACGTGGTATAGGGAAGCATGGGGACACACTCTCCCAAGGAACGGGTAAGTGTTGTGAACTTAAACCAACATCCAACGAAAGCTGGGTTGACAGCCATGTGACTGTCCAGAAATCCAGACATGTTTTGTGCTAAAGTTCCACTCCTTTAGCTCCGTGCCATACAGTTGCAAGAAAAAGTATGTGAACCCTTTGCAATTACCTGGATATCTGAATAAATTGGTCATAAAATTTGATCTGACCTTCATCTAAGTCACACACACAGTGTGCTTAAACTGGATTTAATAACTGGTTGACCCTCCTTTGGAAGCAATAACCTCAACCAAACATTTTCTGTAGTTGCAGATCAGACTTGCACAATTATCAGGAGGAATTTTGGACCATTGCACTTTAGAAAACTGTTTCAGTTCAGCAATATTCTTGTGATGTCTGGTGTAAACCTCTCTCTTGAGGTCATGTCACTGCATCTTAACCTGTTGAGGTCAGGACTCTGACTGGGCCACTCCAGAAGGCGTATTTTTGTTTTGGGTCGTTATCCTGTTGCAACACCCAACTTCTGTTGACCTTCAACTGGCGGACAGGTAGCCTTACATTCTCCTGACAAAAGTCTTGATAAACTTGGGAATTAATTTTTCCGTTGATGATAGCAAGCTGTCCAGGCCCTGTTGCAGCAAAGCAGACCCAAACCATGATGCTCCCTCCACCATACTTTACAGTGGGAATGAGGTTTTGATGTTGGTGTGCTGTGCCTTTTTTCTCTCCACACATAGTGTTGTGTGTTCCTTCCAAACACCTCAACTGTAGTTTAATCTGTCCACAGAATATTTTGCCAGGTGCGCTGTGGGACATCCAGGTGCACTTTTGCGAACTTCCGACATGCAGCAATGGGTTTTTTGGACAGCAGTGGCTTCTTCCGTTGGTGTCCTCCCATGAACACCATTCTTGTTTAGTGTTTTTTGTATTGTAGACTCGTCAACAGAGATGTTAGCATGTTCCAGAGATTTCTGTAAGTCTTTAGCTGACACGCTAGGATTCTTCTTAACCTCATTGAGCATTCTGCGCTGTCCGCTTGCATTCATCTTTGCAGGACGGCCAGTCCTAGGGAGAGTAGCAACAGTGCCGAACTCTCTCCATTTATAGACAATTGTTTTACATTGGACTGATGAACATCAAGGCTTTTAGAGATACATTTGTAACCCTATCCAGCTTTATGCAAGTCAACAATTCTTAATCTTAGGTCTTCTGAGATCTGTTCGAGGCATGGTTCACATCAGGCAATGCTTGTGAATAGCAAACTCAAATTTTGTGAGTGTTTTGTATAGGGCAGGACAACTCTAACCAACATCTCCAATATCATCTCATTGACTGGACTCCAGGTTAGCTGACTCCTGACTCCAATTAGCTTTGGAGAAGTCATTAGCGTTTTGGTTTCCAACGTACACTGTGACATTTTAAATTATGTATTCAAAATAGACAAGAGAAATACAATCATTGGTGTGTTATCAGTTTTAGCACACTGTGTGTGTCTATTGTTGTGACTTAGATGAAGGTCAGATCAAAATTGGGGTGTAGATCAGCTTTAATATTGCAGATAGATTGTAGCTTCCATCAATGTAATTGTCTGCATCATTTCCAATCCCCCATATCTTTTTGGGGTTAATATAAGTATTTATATATATATATATATATATATATATACATATACATATACAGTGGGGCAAAAAAGTATTTAGTCAGCCACCAATTGTGCAAGTTCTCCCACTTAAAAAGATGAGAGAGGCCTGTAATTTTCATTATAGGTACACTTCAACTATGACAGACAAAATTAGAGAAAAAAATCCAGAAAATCACATTGTAGGATTTTTAATTCATCTATTTGCAAATTATGGTGGAAAATAAGTATTTGGTCAATAACAAAAGTTTATCTCAATACTTTGTTATATACCCTTTGTTGGCAATGACAGAGGTCAAACGTTTTCTGTAAGTCTTCACAAGGTTTTCACACACTGGTATTTTGCTGGTATTTTGGCCCATTCCTCCATGCAGATCTCCTCACGAGCAGTGATGTTTTGGGGCTGTTGCTGGGCAACACAGACTTTCAACTCCCTCCAAAGATTTTCTATGGGGTTGAGATCTGGAGACTGGCTAGGCCACTCCAGGACCTTGAAATGCTTCTTACGAAGCCACTCCTTCGTTGCCCGGGCGGTGTGTTTGGGATCATTGTCATGCTGAAAGACCCAGCCACGTTTCATCTTCAATGCCCTTGCTGATGGAAGAAGGTTTTCACTCAAAATCTCACGATACATGGCCCCATTCATTCTTTCCTTTACACGGATCAGTCGTCCTGGTCCCTTTGCAGAAAAACAGCCACAAAGCATGATGTTTCCACCCCCATGCTTCACAGTAGGTATGGTGTTCTTTGGATGCAACTCAGCATTCTTTGTCCTCCAAACACGACGAGTTGAGTTTTTACCAAAAAGTTATATTTTGGTTTCATCTGACCATATGACATTCTCCCAATCTTCTTCTGGATCATCCAAATGCTCTCTAGCAAACTTCAGACGGGCCTGGACATGTACTGGCTTAAGCAGGGGAACACGTCTGGCACTGCAGGATTTGAGTCCCTGGCGGCGTAGTGTGTTACTGATGGTAGGCTTTGTTACTTTGGTCCCAGCTCTCTGCAGGTCATTCACTAGGTCCCCCCGTGTGGTTCTGGGATTTTTGCTCACCGTTCGTGTGATCATTTTGACCCAACTGGGTGAGATCTTGCGTGGAGCCCCAGATCGAGGGAGATTATCAATGGTCTTGTATGTCTTCCATTTCCTAATAATTGCTCCCACAGTTGATTTCTTCAAACCAAGCTGCTTACCTATTGCAGATTCAGTCTTCCCAGCCTGGGGCAGGTCTACAATTTTGTTTCTGGTGTCCTTTGACAGCTCTTTGGTCTTGGCCATAGTGGAGTTTGGAGTGTGACTGTTTGAGGTTGTGGACAGGTGTCTTTTATACTGATAACAAGTTCAAACAGGTGCCATTAATACAAGTAACGAGTGGAGGACAGATGAGCCCCTTAAAGAAGAAGTTACAGGTCTGTGAGAGCCATAAATCTTGCTTGTTTGTAGGTGACCAAATACTTATTTTCCACCATAATTTGAAAATAAATTAATAAAAAATCCTACAATGTGATTTTCTGGATTTTTTTTCTCATTTGTCTGTCATAGTTGAAGTGTACCTATGATGAAAATTACAGACCTCTCTCATCTTTTTAAGTGGGAGAACTTGCACAATTGGTGGCTGACTAAATACTAAATACTTTTATATATATATATATATGCACACACATACCCACATATATAAATATACATTTATACACATACATATATATATATATATATATATATATATACACTTTTAAAATATATTTTCCTTTATTATTTCGCACATACCAGTCTCAACGTCAACAGTGGAGAGGCGACTCCGGGATGCTGGCCTTCTAGGCAGAGTTGCAAAGAATAAGCTATATCTCAGACTGGCCAATAAAAATAAAATATTAAGATGGGCAAAAGTTTGCTCTGTTCTGTGAAGGGAGTAGTACACAGTGTTGTACCAGATCTTCAGTTTCTTGGAAATATCTCGCATGGAATAGGCTTCATTTCACAGAACAAGAATAGACTGACGAGTTTCTGAAGAAAGTCCATTGTTTGTGGCCATTTTGAGCCTGTAATCAAATCCACAAATGCTGATGCTCCAGAAACTCAACTAGCCTATAGAAGGCCCGTTTTATTGCTTCTTTAATCAGAACAACAGTTTTCAGCTGTGCTAACATAATTGCAAAAGTGTTTTCTAATGATCAATTAGCCTTTTAAAAGGATAAACTTGGATTAGCTAACACAACGTGCCATTGGAACACAGGAGTGATGGTTGCTGATAATGGGCATCTGTACGCGTATGTAGATATTCCACAAAGCCATTTCGAGCTACAATAGTCATTTACAACATTAACAATGTCTACACAGTATTTCTGATCAATTTGATGATTTTTTATGGACCAAAAATGAGCTTTTCTTTCAAAAACAAGGACATTTCTAAGTGACCCCAAACTTTTGAACAATCTATTTTCTAATAGTTATATATTGTTTGTTTTTAGTCCTGTTCTTCCTCTAACTTCCACCTCTCCCATCTATTGCTAATGTCCATCCAGTTTGATTTCTATTTGCCATTTACTTTTAACTGTGCTATTTCACAAAAGTTCTGAACCTATATACATTTTACAGACACAGTATATTTTACATTTGCTATCTTGTTGTTATTTGTCTGACCTTTCAGCTTAGTTCAACCCCTCCCATATATCTCTTAACACCATCCATATTGGATTTCTATTTGCCATATATTTTTCAACTGTCCTGTGATGTTTCACAAAAGTTCTGAACCTTTCTATTCTCAAAGTTTCTACAGATTGTAAATGAACAAAGATACACTTTTTTGCTAAAATTATTATTATATTATTGATCGATTGACTACGGCTTTTCAAATCAGCCAGTATTGCTATCTGCAGCGTTAGCTCCAGGTAAATGTTGCAATTCTTCAACCATTTCTGGACCTGTGACCAAAAACAAGCTACATATAGAGTGTACCAAAATAAATGATCTGGGAAGGTTGTATCCCCCATATACATAACAATGTCTTGGTTGCAAGAATTTTGTATAGTAATTTAAATAGAAAAATTCTACGTTTTGAATCCGGCGTCGTTTTTCGTGTCAGTTCATAAACCATGTGCCATGGAATCGGTACATCGAAAATATCTTCCCAACTATTTTGCAATCTATATGGCACAGCTGTCAATTATTGGGTTCTTAAATGAAACTGGTATATTTATCACAACCAATTTTGGTCTTTAATGCAGGGAGGACAGATAAGTTCCTTACTTTTTCCCCTTCCACTTGCCTCTTCCATTGTTGCTGTATTGCTGCAATCAGTTGGTTGTAATTTTGGGTAGAGCAGACATTTCCATATATGTGTGTTAGCTGCATGTGTGACATTACTCCACCAGTTCTATTTATGATATAATTTTGAAAAATTATACTTTTTTAAAAGTAGATCAAATAAGATACTTAAAAAAAATAAAAAAAATTAGTATATTTGAGTTTAACTACAATATTTGTTGTATTATTTGTTCTGTCTTTTCTGGTGGATTAAACTGAAATTGAAAACAACTTTGATATTTTGAATTTCTTTTCCCATGGGAGAAATATATTAAGCCCCCCCAGTCCTTTATCCACACAACTTCGTCTAAAATGGTTGAATGAGTAAACAATAGATATTATTTTCCTTCTCTTTTTGCCAGGTAAATACTGACCGTCTTTTCTTATTATCTGCTAAGCCATTACAATTATAACTGGCTATGCTTATTTCACCATTTAGCATAATGAAACACAAGTTTCAAATCTATTTATCATAGTATTTGTTTGTAAACTCACCATTAAAAAGTACTACAGTGTTTGAGTGTCCATATAGCTGTACCATGACATTTGCATTGCTACTAAGTAAACCTTCAATTGGTCCCCAATATTCCACCTGTTAAAACCCCTCCCCATCCCAAGTTGGGTTGTCATCCCAGTGACCAGCAAACCAACCCTGTCCCCCCAGATCCCAGGTCCCCCGAGAAATTGGGACCCATCCCTCGAAAAGAGCACACAGTGCCACCCACAGAACAGAAGCAGATCAGCCGCTTTTCCATAGCCCACACCTCGATTTGCATCATAAATAGTAAAAAAAAATGTATGTATATATATATATAAATATAATGTAATAATAATAATAGTAGTAATAATAGTAATAATGTAGGCAGTTCATGCAAAAGATTGGTACTTCTTACAAGGATTGTCATTACAAAAATTACATTTTTGGCAAGAATTATTATTTTAGCAAACAATTATTGTGATTAATCTTATATTGTCCCGAACATCTTTACTCCCATTCAACATTTGTGGGATACATACACACACACACAAACACTCCTACACACTCCCCCACAAACAACTATAACTCAGATGCTCAACAGTTGTTCCATCCCAGAACCCAACTCAAGAAAGGACTTGATTTACAAATGCATATACAGTTGCAGCTGTATGAAAAAGCATGCAAAATTCAGCAAAAATGGGGAGATTTCATAAACCATTATCAAGTCCTAGGTGATGGAGATCATACTCACCCCCTTCCCCTGAAACACAAACATGCTGGTCCCCGTTGTGACCATTTCCCCAAGCATCTCTGTGCAGTCAGACCTTTGATGATTTTGTGCCACCAGGGCCACAATAATATGCCCCCTCTCTGAATGTCAGAGTGTGACCCCCTCCCCATGGGTTACTGCAGCTAGTGTTGCCAGCACTGCCATTTCCTGGTTGGGGGCACCCCACTGGAATCCCTACCGGCTAGGTATAAGGTTGTCAAGGTCCTCATTAGCAGCTTTGAGAATTTCCTTGTATATTATGCTCTCCCATCAGGGTCCTTTGGCTTTGTAGGACCAACCCTGCCAGGCAGGCTCAGAATCTTGAAGGGGCGGTGCTGTTTAGTGGGTCTCTGACCACATTAATCCTTCTGATTTTGCTGCATATAGGCAACTTACAGTAGGCCCATGAAACAGATAAGACTTCTCCTTAGTGTGTGGTTCGCTGAGGTGGGTGTCTAGGGTATAGGGTTGGGGACCATTCCATCATGACAGGACAATAAATTAATAAACTATATTTATAATTTATTTTCAAATGTATATCCCATATCTGCACAAAATTGAAAGCTCTCTCTCACAACCCCTTCTCACAAACACACATTGGCTCTGGGATTTGCAACCTTCATCCTTTTTCACTCACTTAGCTCCACACTTTTCCAAACACAAAAACACACACAACACCTTCCATCACAACACATCCGTACAGACTGTGGTAGTTTTTGTCACATATAGGGACAGATATAATACTATAGAGCAAAAACATGTGTACATCAGACCACAGGAGGAGAAGGCGACACTTAAGTGCATAGGACAGCTGGACATACTAATGTTAGAGGGACACATAGTGTACTAGTCCTAATAAGGGCAAACATACCGAAGAGCACACCAAGCTAAATATAAGTACGAAGGCCAAAGACATAGGCCCATAGGATAGATGGACATATATTATTTTTAGGACATGAAGGGGCCCTGCCACCATTATAACCTAACTGAAAGCAGATATGGGCATTATTGGGCATGAACAAGCAGGAATCTTAAACTAAAAGATAATGGTGGCAGATGGACTGAGGGAAGGAACTTCATTTGCATGTGGGATGGACTCATATTGTCACGATCGTCGTATGGTGGAAGAGAGGAGGACCAAGGCGCAGCGTGATAACAATACATCTTCTCTTTATTGAAGACGAAAACGAAGAACACTTTACAAACTAACAAAACAACAAACCGACGAACGTGAAGCTATACAAACTAAGTGCTAACATGCAACATAGACATAGACAATCACCCACGACATACCCAATGAATATGGCTGCCTAAATATGGTTCCCAATCAGAGACAACGATAGACAGCTGTCTCTAATTGAGAACCAATCTAGGCAACCATAGACATACATACACCTAGACTAGACACTGCCCCATAAACATACAAAAACCCCTAGACAATACAAAACACATACATCCCTCATGTCACACCCTGACCTAACTAAAATAATAAAGAAAACGAAGATAACTAAGGCCAGGGCGTGACAGTACCTCCCCCCCAAAGGTGCAGACTTCGGCTGCAAAACCTGACACAGAAGGGGAGGGTCCGGGTGGGCCTTCTTACGGCGGCGGCTCGGGGGCGGGACGTGGACCCCACTCCACCATAGTCAATACCCGCTTTGGTGGCGCCTCTGGAGCGAGGACCCTTTCAGCGAGTCCCGGACTGAATACCATCCTAGAGGGCGCCACTGGACGGAGGGGCAGCTCCGGACTGAGGGGCAGCTCCGGACTGAGGGGCAGCTCCGGGACTTTAATTTGACTTTACAAACAACAAGAGGGCTTAATTGGAGTCTATTTCTTTGGGGCCTAGACCTATATAAAATAAGTTAACTGGCTGAGGTAGGCTATGAGCCTTAACAGCCTTAACAGCCTAATAGAAGTGGCATTTTTTTTATTAGGTCTACTTACAATTGCAACTGGTCAAAAATGTAGCATCCTACATAAAACAATTACTTAAAGAAAAAAAGGTGATGTCTGTGTCTGAATGTATGTATGGTGATAGTCTGCTCCTGTAACGGCTGAACAAACAGAACATACTGTCAGCTTAAGACCTAAATATCCCTGGACAACCTCTCACAATAATGTTAGTATTTACTAAATACGGTCATATAGGCCACTAAGTTACTTATGCAATTGGAAAAGTTGCATTTCCCCTTGGACACAATCTTGTGGATGTCGGGTTTGATTTTGATGTGCAGGCAGTCCTCGATTGACTTATGTGAAAGCCGGTTCCTGCATAGAGGAAAATGAGTACTTGCAGGTGTAAGTCAAATCTAACATTGTTAGCACATAACATGCAAGTATCTTTATTGTGCTGTATTCCTCTGAGCATGCCACCCAAAACGCACACAAGGACTCGGCACTCCTGAGCGCATTCCTGATTTGGCTCGATGTCTGTAATTCAATCAGCTCAGTTTGAATTGCGGCCTTATCCAGCGAGAATATCGTTTTCTTAGCAAGGAAGGAGAGTTCTCCACCTGGGAGGACTGTGAGAGGATCATGTACAAACACAATGATGTCCTTGGGCACGCTGTAGTCTTCCAATCTGGTGGAGAAGTTGTCCCTCAGCTGCTTGATGATATCTTGCATCACCTCTGTGACAACGCTGCGGCCTGGTCCCTCTGCCTGTCGTTTCTTCAGTGTGCTGAAGTGTAGCAGCCTTCCAGATGACAAGTCCATATCGAACAACTCAAGATTCCTAGTAAAGGCCTCACATTTCGCCACCATGTCCATGACTGTTTTCCCTCTTCCTTGTAACTGCAGATGTGAGTTACAGAATATATCCGCAAAAAAGCTGTGTGTGCAGCTTGCAGGTAACGCTTCAATGTTTCTGCGTCGGGCCTCTGTCTGGGGCTGGAAGGCCACTTTGAAAGTTCTATGATTAGATTCATAATGCTGTCTGAGATTGATTTATTTTGCAAACAGCGATATTTTCATTGCAAATAAGACACACTGGCTTGGCATTGGGAAGAGATGGAATGATGAACGCATATCTCTCTGTACATTCTTCCCTGAAACTTCCATATTTATTATCCACCTTTCTTCTTGATACTTTTTGAGAGCGACACTTTAAATGTTCTGAACAAATGTTGACGTTAAAGTGGTGTAGCCTACAGTAGGCTACGTAGACCTGTTTTCCCCCACCAATCAACGCACAGAGAAATAGACTAAAATAATAATTGAATCAAGGTACGGCGATTTTATGAGCCAAATCAGATACAACATATTATCTTAATGTCACTGAATGTATTATGTACTAATCAGATGTGTTAAACATGTTCTATTTGTAGTGTAGGCCATTTTATTGTGTTAATATTATATACTTATGTTCTGGTCTGCCAACTATTGGCTCAGAATGTATTTTGTCCCAATGCCAAACCTAGTTGACAAACCTTGCTCTAGCCTTATGATTTGTTGTGTGTTGTAATCCAGATGGAAGGTTATTACCAACCAGTTTGTGAAGTGCTAATATTTAGTCGAACTTACAGATATTGAGGTGATCTACACTGCTGTGTTCAGTCCGCCATTTAGCCTCTGCTTCCCCCTGAAGCTTCTGCTTCCCAAGGCTATCTTAAAAACTAATGTAACATTTAACCTTAGAATGAGTAACACATCCATGGCCAAATTGCGGTTACAATAACTATACTTTTCTATAAAACATGCATGTTAAAAGAGAGCGTTTATAGGTCGTCATTGGTCTGTAGAGATCTAGTTATAAGCTAAACAGGTTTAAGTATTCCCTCATTCTCCATCAAATACCTAAACAGCAATCAGTAAAGCTAAGCTGTGTTAGTACGCCACTGACAGAATAAGCAAATGTGTCAAGTATTATGTATGTGTCTATATGAGAAGTGTACAATGTGTATGATAAGTGTAATGTGCAGTGTATGTATTATGTTGAGTTTGGAACTGCGTTGGAGCTGTCAAATCGGTGAGTAGCTGCTCTTGTGATCATTGTCACGAAGCCATACCCGTTCCACTCCTGCTAGAAGTTCAGAACGAGAAAGTGTAGGCTATACGGAAATAAAGTAAATAAAGAGGATTTATTTCTCTTAAAGGTCAACTTTAGGCACGAATAAAGGTCCAACTCTGCCTCTCTCAAATGAAAGTCCCTCAGTAAAGGCACATGGATACAAATAGTGGATTGAATCATGCCATATTTGGACTCGATAATGCTAAACAAAGTTGGAATGTTGTTACAAATCAGTTGAAACCGCACTGTGGATGTATTAGACTTTTAGAATAGCATTGGGGGCATACTAATACAGACTCACCTATGGATAATGGATCAATGAAAGGGGGTATCAGACCACTCAATGACACCCACACAACACAACTGTGAAGAGTTTACACAAATACTCGTGCAATAGCTCGTATTAAGGCTGTACACTGCAATATCAGTGTCCAATACACATATTAGGTTTACTGGTAATTTAATGTGGCTCATTTCACAGTGGCTTCAGAGTCCCGCAATATGAGCTATGAAGCTAATATTTGTGTTATCTCCTCACCATTTTGTTCTGTGTGTGACACTGAGTAGATTGATACCCATTTCATTGATCCACAATCCATAGGTAAGGCTGTACAGTGAAATATATATGTATGCCCCCAATGCATTTCTTAAGTCTAATTAATCCACATTGCGATTTCAACTGACAACTAGTCAAAATATGGCATGAGTCCACTATTTGTAAACATTTGCATCACTTTCAATGAGTGACTTTTATTTAGAAGGCGAACCACAAATTCCACAATTGTGGCTAATCCTTATTGTGTCTAGCTTCACATCGGTCTAAAGCAGTTCCACCTCTGTCAAAACATCAGCTATGTGGCTGCCGGCTAAAGCGGATCTGATTGAATCTGGCCCTTAGTTGTTGTATAAATAAACAAAATATCTGACAATGGCTGTGTCCCAATCAACATTGTAATCCCATTTGAACTTTGTTACACCTTTAAATGGTATAAAGTGCAGTGATAACACATTTAGGTAGAGCAAAAATCTGACATTGCTTTCCCATCGGAATTTATGTTTATAGACTGTTGATAGCATAGTGGTAACACATTGGGTTTTCAATAAACTGTTGGTTGTCTTTTTGAGTGGGTGAATATAGGTTGTAATCTCATTCAAAGTTGAGAGGGGGGGGCTTATATTTAATTTTTCATATTTATTTTCACTTCTATTATTTGTTATGTTAAATGTTTATGACGCTTTCCTCAATGTTTATTCTATCTGCCCAGAGTCTACAGATTAATACTAGCCAGTTGGCTAAATCATAATAAAAAAGTATGTTTAAAGGGGCAATCAGCAGTTGCTACATACAGTTTTGGACTTGTAAATGAATGATCTACACCCATTGATTCTTGAAGAATATGACTTAATGAATTATGAGTTTAGTTCAACTGTCATACTCCTTCAGAACCCAGAATATAAGCTTGTTTTACTCCAAAGTTTGTCAACTAAGTAAATGTAAACAAACAAATACCCTTATAATATGGTTAAAACTAAACTACATGGCCAAGCATACAGTACCAGTCAAAAGTTTGGACACACCTACTCATTCAAGTGTTTTTCTTTATTTGTACTATTTCCTACATTGTAGAATAATAGTGAAGACATGAAAACTATGAAATAACACATATGGAATCATTTAGTTACCAAAAAAGTGTTAAACAAATCAAAATATATTTTTTATTTGAGATTCTTCATAGTAGCCACCCTTTGCCTTGATGATAGCTTTGCACACTCTTGGCATTCTCTCAACCAGCTTAAAAAAAAATCACCTTTATTTAGGCCAGTTGAGAACAAGTTCTCATTTACAACTGTGACCTGGCCGAGACAAAGCAAAGCAGTTCGACACAACACAGAGTTACACATGGGATAAACAAACGTACAGTCAATAACACAATAGAAAAATCTATATACAGTGTGTGCAAATGTAGTAAGATTAGGGAGGTAAGGCAATAAATAGGCCATAGTGGCAAAATAATTACAATTTAGCAACTAAACACTGGAGTGACAGATCTGCAGAAGATGAATGTGCAAGTAGAGATACTGGGGTGCAAAGGAGCAAAAAAAATAATAATATGGGGATGAGGTAGTTGGGTGGGCTATTTACAGATGGGCTGAGTACAGGTGCAATGATCGGTAAGCTGCTCTGACAGCTGATGCTTAAAGTTAGTTAGGGAGATATAAGATTCCAGCTTCAGTGATTTTTGCAATTCATTCCAGTCATTGGCAGCAGAGAACTGTAAGGAATGGCGGCCAAAAGAGGAGTTGGCTTTGGGGATGACCAGTGAAATATACCTACTGGAGCGCGTGCTACAGATGGGTGCTGCAATGGTGACCAGTGAGCTGAGATAAGGTGGGTCTTTACCTAGCAAAGACTTATAGATGACCTGGAGCCAGTGGGATTGGCGACGAATATGAAGCGAGGGCCAGCCAACGAAAGCATACAGGTCGCAGTGGTGGGTAGTATATGGGGCTTTGGTGACAAAACAGATGACATTGTGATAGACTACATCCAATTTGCCGAGTAGAGTGTTGGAGGCTATTTTGTAAATGACATCGCTGAAGTCAAGGATCGGTAGGATAGTCAGTTTTACGAGGGTATGTTTGGCAGCATGAGTGAAGGATGCCTTGTTGCGAAATTGGAAGCCGATTCTAGATTAAATTTTTGATTGGAGATGCTTAATGTGAGTCTGGAAGGAGAGTTTACAGTCTAACCAGACACCTAGGTATTTGTAGTTGTCCACAAATTCTAAGTCAGAACCGTACATAGTAGTGATGCTAGACGGGCGGGCGGGTGCGGGTAGTGATCGGTTGAAGAGCATGCATTTAGTTTTACTTGCATTTAAGAGCAGTTGGAAGGAGTGTTGTATGGCATTGAAGCTCGTCTGGAGGTTTGTTAACACGGTGTCCAACCAAGGGCCAGAAGTATACAGAATGGTGTCGTCTGCGTAGAGGTGGATAACAGAATCACCAGAACCAAGAGCAACATCATTGATGTATACAGAGAAAAGAGTCGGCCCGAGAATTGAACCCTGTAAAGTGGTAGGCCATACAAGCTCACAGAACGGGACCGCCAAGTGCCGAAGCGCGTAAAAATCGATTCTGTCCTCAGTTGCAACACTCACTACCGCCTCTGGAAGCAACGTCTGCACAACAAACTGTTTGTCAGGAGCTTTATGAAATGGGATTCCATGGGCAAGCCTAAGACCACCATGCGCAATACCAAGCATCGGCTGGAGTGGTGTAAAGCTCGCTGCCATTGGACTCTGGAGCAGAAACGCCTTATCTGGAGTGATGAATCACGTTTCACCATTGGGCAGTCCGACAAATGAATCTGGGTTTGATGGATGCCAGGAGAATGCTACCTGCCCAAATGCATTGTGCAAACTGTATAGTTCGGTGGAGGGTCTAGGGCTGTTTTTCATGGTTCGGGCCAGGCCCCTTAGTTCTAGTGAAGGGAAATCATAACACTACAGCATACGAGGACATTCTAGACAATTCTGTGCTTTCAGCTTTGTGGCAACAGCTTGGGGAAGGCCCTTTCCTGTTTCAGCATGACAATGCCCCCGTGCTCAAAGCGAGGTCCATAAAGAAATGATTTGTCGCGATCAGTGTTGAAGAACTTGACAGGCCTGCACAGAGCCCTGACCTTAACCCCATTGAACACCTTTGGGATGAATTGGAATGCCGACTACAGGCCAGGCCTGTTACGGATACAAGTATTCTGTGTGTATTTCTTTTCTCTCCTTCTCCCCTACTCACAGGTGACAATCATCATTAACCCAATCAGTCATCAATCAGTCGCTAATCAGAAGACACCTGCTCCTTTTCTCCTACCCAATCACATTCCCCTTCCCTTGGTTTAAAAACCCTGTCCGTTGTTTTCTCTGGAGCTCAATCTCTTTGTCTAGAGCAATCTCTCTGTAAATGCCATATGTCTGTAGAGCTCTTGTGTGGTTTAGCATCTACATGTCACTTTGTCCCCACCTGTGAGTATTGTGTTTGTTATGGTGTTTGAGTGTTTGTTTGATAGTGGGAAAAGGGGGTAACCAGACAGTTCGCCCATGGGCATACACTACCCGTAGGTAAACTTTGTTAAATACACTAGTTAGAACTGGGTGGACCACCCACTGTATTTTTGGTTAGTTAGTTAGCTGTTTTTGAAATAGGCTAGTCTAGTTTAGGGTTGTTTTTGGATACTTATTCTTTCTTTCCTTGGGTCCAGCTCAGCCTGATGAATACTGATGTAAATGGGATATTTAATTGATTTATATATCTGCAACAATTTCTGAAAAACTGTTTTTGCTTTCTTATTATGGGGTATTGTGTGTAGATTGATGAGGGGAAAAAACTATTGAATCTATTTTACAGTAATAAGGCTGTAACGTTACAAAATGTGGAAAAGGTCAAGGGGTCTGAATACTTTCCAAATGCACTGTATATATGGAAGTAGTTTAGTGCCAAAAAATGGGTGACATATGGGTCACAAAATGTTTTATATAATTTCCTGATCTTTCTTATATCACTCAGACACTTCAAAACAAATTTCCTGTTTGTTTTTTGACTATCTGGTCACGCCTCCAATGGACGGGCCTCTGCACACACGCCTACAGTAAATCATTCAGGCCAGGGCCATAGACAAAGAATACAGGGAAGAAACCACAATTTCGGCTACCTACCAATAGGCTGCTATAGCCCACATAAATATTACATTTGTCATTGTATCGTTTTCATGTAATTTTAGTGGTAATTAGGCCTAAATACACTTTACAGAAAAATAAGTATTTGTCCCATGTTTCATGAGATGAAATAAAAAATCCCAGAAAATGTTCCATACGCAGAAGAAGTGTATTGCTCTCAAATTTAGCTCTCAAATTTGTTTACATCCTTGTTAGTGAGCATTTCTCCTTTGCCAAGATAATCCATCCATCTGACAGGTGTGGCATATCAAGAAGATGATTAAACAGCATGATCATTACACGGGTGCACCTTGTGCTTGGGACACTAAAATACCACTCTAAATGTGCAGTTTTTTCATACAACACAATGCCACAGATGTCTGAAGTTTTGCGGGAGCGTGCAATTGGCATGCTGACTGCAGGAATGTCCACCAGAGCTGTTGCCAGAGAATACATTTTTTTTATCTAACATAGACTGCCTCCAACAAAATTTTAGAGAAATTGCCAGTACGTCCAACCGGCATTGTAACCAAGCCAGCCCAGGACCTCCACGTCCGGCTTCTTCAGGGTGGCTGAGACCAGCCACCCTGACAGTATTTCTGTCTGTAATAAACCCCCTTTGTGGGGAAAAACTCATTCTGAATGTCTGGGCCTGGCTCCCCAGTGGTTGGGCCTTGCTCCCAAGTGGTTAGGCCTATGCCCTCCCAGGCCCACCCATGGCTGCGCCCCTGCCCAGTCATGTGAAATCCATAGATTAGGGCCTAATTCATTTATTTTGACTGATTTCTTTATTTGAACTGTAACTCAGTAAAATCGTTAAAATTGTTGCATATTGTGTTTATATTTTTGCTCAGTATAGTTTGCCATGTATGAACATGTTATTCAATGCGTTTCTATGGACTAAGGCCAAATTCAATGTTTAATCAAATAATTGTTTTATAAAAATCATTTTTTTTCCCCCCCTACAGGGGTCCTAAAAATTCAAATCAAATAGCAAAATGATCTATGGTATGACCATCTTAAAATAATTCCATATGTTAGCTTAGCAGAACTCCCATTAGACTTGTAGGGGTTAGTTGATACATAAATACATTGATTCTGTTAGAAGTTTGGCCCTGTCCATATATGCCAATTCCCTCCAGTGTAAAGTTAATCAATCATCTTATAATTCTGCATGTTGTCGACTAATGGCTCAATTCAATCCGTAATGCTGAAGTTCTGCGTTACAGCATGATTTGAATTTAAAGGCAATGTTCCCGTGTTCGTGGAGACTACATTCACAGTAAATGCTGCATGACTCGGCTCAACCACAAATGACCTTTACATTTCAAGTGCGCTATAGCACTGAACTTCGGCAATACAGATATATACCAATACAAAATGGAAAATATAGGCATTGTCGTTACCTTTGTCTGTTTGAAGACGGTTCTACCTTTTTGTGGGAATCACAGCCGAATCTGCAAAGGAACGCATGATATCACAGTTACATTATCTGTAAAACTTCAGAGAATCAATTACTTTTATCTGAAATAAGGTTAATCTAAAGGTACAACCTTTGTATTGCATGCATTTTCTGGTTAATAATCGTAGTTTGCTATTTTATTACCTGTCTTGGTTCCTGTAATGCAATGGCTGACCCTGGATGATGTGTCCTTTTTATAGTCAAATTTGAGTTGAGCCACCCACATTCAAACCGGTTCAGGTTGATGTTTTCCCCCTATGTAGTTAGTCTCTGTGCATCACTCTGTGCATCAGTCGGTTCCCAAGGTAAACTGGATGAACTGGACAGATTAGATGCCAGTGATGATTAACATGTCATTGTTAACTTAAGTTACATTTCACTGTAAATGATACCGAGTTGGATGGTTGTAAATGGTGCTTTCTTTCTTTTTCCTGTAAACTGTGCAGCAGTATCACAGGAAATGTAGACTGTGCAGCAGTATCGCAGGAAATGTAGACTGTGCAGCAGTATCGCAGGAAATGTAGACTGTGCAGCAGTATCGCAGGAAATGTAGACTGTGCAGCAGTATCGCAGGAAATGTAGACTGTGCAGCAGTATCGCAGGAAATGTAGACTGTGCAGCAGTATCGCAGGAAATGCATGAAGGTATACATGTATTTCTAACGAAGATATGAAAGTTCCTGACTGTATAGCTTACTGGACTCCTCCACAGCCATATCAAGGGTACAAAATATGGTTCCCTGATCAATTTGTTATAATACTGTATTTTCTGTGTTTTTCATAGACTTGGAAGATTATCCCCTATTGTGACATATTCAAATTAACAAACCAATTATTCTGTTGTATAAAATACACATACAGATTTTAGACCTGAGGGGTTTACAACAAACAGGATCAGTGGGTTAGCCAGCTAATATGACTAAATATGTTTTACATATTATTTTGTGGCAGAAGTACATGTTCCAGGAAATGGTGTGACAGAAAGAACACTGCAGTACGTGCCAAGTTCACATTCCCAACCCACCTCTCTTCATCGTCACATCACTTCCACATAAGTGGAAACTTATAAATCATAGTCATTATGATGTAATAGGAATGTTAAGAGCACATTTTAACATTATGGGCAAGAATTGTAGTACTCATCATTGTATTCTCTACCAGAACGTTTGTTGGCCTTCTTTGATGTCATATAGGTTGATACATTGCTATGTTTTCATTTATAAAGCCTTTTTACAAAAAGTTCCACTAGGCTACTAACGTCTTTGCTAAACTTTAGACATAGGAGTTACCACAGGGATGTCTAACTCTGGAAATTCCTCTGGTCTCTCATGAGTTAGCTTGGTAAATCAGCTATTTGTTTTCTTGAACCATATTTGTGGAACAATCTTCGAAATGTTCTTACATTTGATGTTTTGGTGCCTCTGGGAAATTCATAAAGCTGATTGAGGACCTTATTACTGATGAATCTGTTTGTTTTTTATGACCCTGTTTTTCTTCCTGTTTGCATTTTCTATTTACATTTTGATGTGTGTATTTTCTATACTTGATGTAATTCAGGGCTCAGCTCTAAAAGAGAGTCTCAGTATGACTCCCTGTGTCACGCCCTGGCCTTAGTATTCTTTGTTTTCTTTATTATTTTAGTTAGGTCAGGGTGTGACATGGGGAATGTTTATGTTTTGTTGGTTTTGGGTGTTTCTATGGTAAAGGGGTTATGGGGTGTAGTATATGGGTTTGTGTTGAGTTCAGATGTCTAGCGTTGTCTATGTATGTTTAGTTATCTAGGAGAGTCTATGGTTACCTGAATGAGTTCCCAATTAGAGACAGCTGATTTCGGTTGTCTCTGATTGGGAGCCTTATTTAGGGTAGCCATAGGCTCTCATTGGTGGTGAGTAATTGTCTATGTCAGAACGTTTGTAGCCTGAGTGTGTAGTGCACAACGTTATTTAGCTTCACGGTCGTTTTGTTCGTTTTGTTAAAGTGTTTCGTGTCGTGTTTATTTTTCGTCATCTTTAAAAATAAAAGAAGATGGCTTACTTTCCAAAAGCTGCGTTTTGGTCCATCAATCCGCCACACGATCGTGACACCCTGATAAAATACATTTTAAATAAAACATGAATATCTGAATATCAGTTGAAATACAGTAATGAATGAGGGAATATCCATTGTAATACAGCAGGTACATTCCAAGAGCAGACAATACACTGTGATATTTCTAAGGTTATTGCATTTATTCATATTCAATGGGAGGGGGTCTACTAAGCTAACATATGGAATTGTTTTTAAGACAGTCATACCAAGGATCATTTAGCTATTTGATTTTGAATTTAAGCCCCTTTAAGGTGTCAAAAAATATATGTATTTGAACATACATTGAATTTGGCATTAATGCTATTACCCAATAGAAACACATTGAATAACAGATTGAAGAAAATATCGAGGGAGTTTGTTCTGAAGTTTCTATCCTATATCTGAGAGATATAAGAAAGATCAGGAAACTATTTAAATTATACTTCCATTCATGTTTTTTACTGATAATGGGGACCTTCAGACGCGTCTCGTGAGGCTTGTGCGCATCCTAGAGCAAACACCATGGTCTCAGCTTTCCACAGAGGGGTCATATTAGTGTGTGGCCCAAACCGTTAGTGTGCTCCAGATGTTTCGTGAGATGCGGAAGGGCGATATTGGCGGATATGGTGGATTGAGACGTAGGCCATGAAAAAAAAAAACAGATATCTCTGATTTTGATGGGGATTTTTTTTATTATGTTAACTACATTTCTGCAGGGCAACTTTGACTGTACATTTTAGTCAATTATTACGATTTCCGTGGGTCTTTACTCCCAAAGTTGTTGACTGGTTTTGTGCTTGCCAGTTAGCTAGCTGTCCATCTGGTTGAGGCCTCCAGCGCAGTTGAAGGTAAGACACACCCTGCTTCAGAAATTCTACACGCAGCTAGATGAAAGCACAAGTATTTTGATTTTATTACTCTCTTTCGCACAAATGTTCATAAACAAAGACACATTCTATTTCTGTCTTTCTCTCTCCCTCCCCCCTTCCCTTTCCCTCTCCCTCTCTCTCACCTGCTGTAGGAGCTGGTCACCGACCACCTGGTTTGTCAGATCAGCATCTGATTGGATCTTCATCTTCACCACCGTTCTCTTTGACTTGGAGGCTGTAAATACCCCCCAAAATAATTAGGACTTGACTGTATGTGTCACGACTTCCGCCGAAGTCGGCTCCTCTCCTCGTTTGGGCGGCGTTTCGGCGGTCGACGTCACCGGCTTTCTAGCCATCTCCGCTCATTTTTCATTGATCCATTTGTTTTGTCTTGTTCCCTGCACACCTGGTTTTCATTACCCAATCCCACTGCATGTATTTATTCCTCTGTTCCCCCTCATGTCTTTGTGTGGAATTGTTTGTGTTACGTGTTAATTGTTGACGCGCCAGACTGGTTTGCTTATACCGTGTTGTTCACGAAGATGTTTATTGTTAAACATCAATTATTGGGACTGTTTTGCGCGTTTTGCACTTTTGCCTATTGGCTGGAGGTTTTGACGCAGTTGCGTCCGTCTGTTGGTTTCTCCTGACTCAATAAAGTGTGCGCCTGTTCACAACTCTCTGCTCTCCTGCACCTGACTTCGCTACCAGTACGCACACACCTGAGAGTATGCTTTAATCTGACATATTTCTTTAACAATGCTCTGTACAAAAAGGTGATTGTTTTACTAGAGTTTAGTAAGCTGAGCAATGCATACATAGTTGTATTTTTATAACGCACATTGTTGAAGAAGAAACATTTCTTATTAAATCATACTGACAGATTATAATGAGTATTACATTATTTTTTACACAGATTTGGAGTAGTTTGCATTGTGAAAATGTCCGACAGGATAAAAATTCTGGTCATTAAAGTTATTATTTGGCATACCTTCACTTACAATAAATACATGTACCGGGAAAGAAGTACCTTCTGTGGAAAGCTCTGGGATGACCACAACAACATAGCAACCCTCCGTCTCATTACACTGGAACGTGTTGGTCTCCTGCTGGGATGTGGGAGATGACAACACATCTGAAAGAGAGAGAGGGGGTGGGGGGAGAGAGGGTGAGGGAGTGCGGGAGAGAGAGAGGGGGGGGTGTTGGGGGACAGAGAAAGGGGTATTGGAGAACAGAGAGAGGGGGAGTGGGGGGACAGAGAGAGGGGGAGTGGGGGGACAGAATGAGTTTGTGTGGGGTGAGAGAGAGGGTGGTGGAGGGACAGAGAGAGCAGTGGGTGGGGGGGAGAGAGTGAGGGGGGATGGGTAGGGGGGGAGAGAAAAGTGGGTAGAGAGATAGAGAAGGGTGGGGAGAGAGATAGAAGGGGGTGGGGTAGAGAGAGAGGGGGGGTGGGGTGTAAAAGAGAGCGAAAGGGGGTGGGAGAGAGAGAGGGAGAGAGAGAGAGAGAGAGAATGGGATGGGGGAGAGAGCAATGGACGTGATTATTGTACAGAGAGAGATGGGGTGGGGGGGGGGGCAGAGAGAGAGGTGGGGTGGGGGGACAGAGAGAGAGGGGTAGGGAGAGAGAGCAGGGGTGGGGGACACAGAGAAGAGGAGTGGGGCAACAGAGAGAAGGGTGTGAGAGATATCATTGTAAATGCAACCCATATTTATGTGTACATATCTTCCCTTTTTTATTTGAACTATTTGCACATTTACACTGTGTAAAGACATAATATGACATTTTAAATGTCTTTATTCTTTTTGATCTCTTGTGAGTGTAATGTTTTCTGTTAATTTTTTATTGTCTATTTCACTTGCTTTGGCAATGTAAACATATATTTCCCATGCCAATAAAGCTCTTAAATTGAAATTCAATTGAATTGAGAGAGTAGAGAATACAGTCATTGTGTTAAATATATAACCACTGAATAGCTACAGAAGTATGGATGTAAAAATGTACTGATGTCTATTTCTCCCCTGGGGTTGTTGATGCCATTGTTCTCCAGAGAGTTACCGATGCGGATCTCAGCATCATTCAGCCTCTCAGGACAGCAGTCTACTCTGTTGGTGATGCTGACAGCTGTCACTCTGTACACATACAGCAGGTCCACTCTCCACCAGGGGTTGGTGTTAAACTCAGTGCTGCTGCAGGAATCACAACTGTTAAAGTTAGAGTTGCGGTTTCCATCGATGACTTTGCTTGGACTACACCATAAATCCCAAAGGAAAGATTGAGTGGCCACTCCTCCCAACTGCACGTCTGTTTGAGTGACAGAGACAGATTTAATAGACAGGTTTATTCATTAGTGCACACTGTAGTAATATGTTTTGCAACTAAAACCGTTTGGCAGGTTAGTTTAGGTTAGTCACTCTCCATTTCGGACATTTTGTTCCTTTTGATTTCTTAGTGAATACACCTCAGATATACACATCCCCATCAAAGTTCCATCTAAACTGCACGCGTACACTTCACTCAACTTTCTAGAGCAGCGGTCACCTACCGGACGATCGCGACCGACTGGTCGATCTCCAAGGCATTACTAGTCGATCACTAAACATTTATGTAAAAACCCAACGATAAAGCCTTGTGCTCCTATTTTGATTTATTCGTAATAGGCTGTTGGCGGCAGGTGCACCCGATTCAGCTGCCTTACTCACCGGGTAGACTAACTGTTGCTATTTTCAACCATTGCATGTGCCTGAAGGTACTAACTCTGCTTTCCCGGTGGGCCCAGAGAGCAAATCAAGTGCACTCTAAGGTCAACCACTGGCCAATCTGATGGCTCAGATGACCTTGTCTGCAGTCACATAGGAGGCATTAAAATAAATCTACATCAAAGTTGATACTGTGAGATTTCAAAACGTTGAAAACCACAACTAGAGAGAAACTGTCAATGAATACAGCAAAGAGATGCTGTGTTTGACTGAGTTCATGTTTAAGTTCTTACTCAGCACTGTCAACCCTTTGTACTCAACACTTTTATAAGCCATAAAATGTGTGTTCTTCCTATTTCCACTCAGCGCTACAACAAGCACTGCAGCAGTAATGAATGAGTAGGAATGTGTATCTATAGGCTTGCGTTGTTGTTATTATAAACGGCTTGGGTCTTTTTTAATTTCAAGGAATGTTTCACTTTCTCTGTTCATAAGAGTAACAACATGAATTTGTGCATGAGGCAGAAATAACACAGTACGACTCGAGTTTCGCCATCAGCTGCAAGACGGTGTCCCTTTTTGGTCAGTGTCAGCGGAGGAAAGGGAGATGGGTCTTCACCATCCATCATAGTCATGGGTCTTCACCATCCATCATAGTCATGGGTCTTCACCATCCATCACAGTCATGGGTCTTCACCATCCATCACAGTCATGGGTCTTCACCATCCATCACAGTCATGGGTCTTTACCATCCATCACAGTCATGGGTCTTCACCATCCATCATAGTCATGGGTCTTCACCATCCATCACAGTCATGGGTCTTCACCATCCATCACAGTCATGGGTCTTCACCATCCATCACAGTCATGGGTCTTCACCATCCATCATAGTCATGGGTCTTCACCATCCATCACAGTCATGGGTCTTCACCATCCATCACAGTCATGGGTCTTCACCATCCTTCACAGTCATGGGTCTTCACCATCCATCACAGTCATGGGTCTTCACCATCCATCACAGTCATGGGTCTTCACCATCCATCATAGTCATGGGTCTTCACCATCCATCACAGTCATGGGTCTTCACCATCCATCACAGTCATGGGTCTTCACCATCCATCACAGTCATGGGTCTTCACCATCCATCACAGTCATGGGTCTTCACCATCCATCACAGTCATGGGTCTTTACCATCCATCACAGTCATGGGTCTTCACCATCCATCACAGTCATGGGTCTTCACCATCCATCACAGTCATGGGTCTTCACCATCCATCACAGTCATGGGTCTTCACCATCCATCACAGTCATGGGTCTTCACCATCCATCATAGTCATGGGTCTTCACCATCCATCACAGTCATGGGTCTTCACCATCCATCACAGTCATGGGTCTTCACCATCCATCACAGTCATGGGTCTTCACCATCCATCACAGTCATGGGTCTTCACCATCCATCACAGTCATGGGTCTTCACCATCCATCATAGTCATGGGTCTTCACCATCCATCACAGTCATGGGTCTTCACCATCCATCATAGTCATGGGTCTTCACCATCCATCACAGCCATGGGTCTTCACCATCCATCACAGCCATGGGTCTTCACCATCCATCACAGCCATGGGTCTTCACCATCCATCACAGCCATGGGTCTTCACCATCTATCACAGCCATGGGTCTGTGTTTTGGCAATCTTCACCGTTGAATCAGCTTTGCAATTGCTTTGGCTGTGATACAGTGATGACGTCACATGTTTAAAGTCCCACTCATCAGAACATTTTTGAAAGTCCATTCCAGAGAAGGTGGGGCCACTATCAGAAACAACAGTGTGGGCAACACCATGTCTGCTGAACTGCTTTTTGCAGCATTCAATGATGTGGTGTCAGCTCGTTGAGCTCTCAGTAGTCTGAGTAATAATCAAGTAATAATTGACTCCATTGTCTTAGGTGAGATGTTGACATCACTGGTGTGATCCACCTGTTACAGGTCAGTTGTGGCTAGACACATAGCGTAGACCGTGGCTGGTGTTTGCATTTGTCTGTGCTCTGTGGTTGATTGAGCTGTTCTGGACAGGAAGTCAGCTACATGTAGTTATTTGCATTGATTGTATTGCACGCAGAGTTGGTATCTTTGTAGGCTTAGCAACATTCTCTGCAGTCGCTTGGGTGCTGTGAGTAGGGATTTCTTGAAGATTGTCTCAAGCGGTTTGTTTTCGCTGTGTATTGTGAAGAACTCTCTGACAGATACTGATCAAACTTGTCACATGCAAAAACAATGGAGAGACATTCTTTCTCAATCTGTGCATATCCTTGTTCTGTCTGAGTCAATGTTTTGGAGGCAAATGCAACAGGTTGTCCTTTCTGTAGAAGGGCTGTGCCCAAACCTGTTATTTTAGCTGGTTCAGGACAAAGACCCTTTGTGGTGAGAATATGACCCATGTATGTCACACTAGGCAGCTTTAACCAGTTTATTTTTTGTTCAGCTTCAGGCTGACATCTCTTGCTCTCTGCAAGAGAGCTGTAAGGTATCTGTCATGATCTGCCATCGCCTCTTTGTGTGTGTCACCACATCCATAAAGTAGAATGTTATCTGCGATCACACACACTCCTTTTTGTCCCTGAAGGGCTTGTCTGCACTGGTATTCTGCAGCTGCTGGCTTGATTCCAAATGCCACTCAGCCATCTACAGTTGAAGTCGGAAGTTTACATACACTTTGGTTGGAGTCATTAAAACTCGTTTTTCAACCACTCCACACATTTCTTGTTAACAAACTATAGTTTTGGAAATTCGGTTAGGACTTCTACTTTGTGCATGACACAAGTAATTTTTTCAACAATTGTTTACAGACAGATTATTTCACTTATAATTCACTGTATCACAATTCCAGTGGGTCAGAAGTTTACATACACTAAGTTGACTGTGCCTTTAAACAGTTTGGAAAATTCCAGAAAATTTTGTCATGGCTTTAGAAGCTTCTGATAGGCTAATTGACATAATTTGAGTCAATTGGAGGTGTACCTGTGGATGTAGGCCTACCTTCAAACTCAGTGCCTCTTTTCTTGACATCATGGTAAATCAAAATGAATCAGCCAAGACCTAAGAAAATAAATTGTAGACCTCCAATTTCCAAACGCCTGAAGGTACCACGTTCACCTGTACAAACAATAGTATGCAAGTGGAAACACCATGGGACCACGCAGCTGTCATACCGTACAGGAAGGAGACGTGTTCTGTCTCCTACAGATAAACGTACTTTGATGCGAAAAGTGCAAATCAATCCCAGAACAACAGCAAAGGACCTTGTGAAGATGCTGGAGGAAACGGACACAAAAGTATCTATATCCACAGTAAAACGAGTCCTATATCAACATAACCTGAAAGGCCGCTCAGCAAGGAAGAAGCCACTACTCAAAACTGCCATAAAAAACCCAGACTACAGTTTGCAACTGCACATGGGGACAAAGATCGTACTTTTTGGAGAAATGTCCTCTGGTCTGATGAAACAAAAATAGAGCTGTTTGGCCATAATGACCATCGTTATGTTTGGAAGAAAAAGGGGGAGGTTTGCAAGCCAAAAAACACCATCCCAATCGTGAAGCACGGGGGTGGCAGCATCATGTTGTGGGGGTGCTTTGCTGCAGGAGGGACTGGTGCACTTCACAAAATAGATGGCATTATGAGGAAGAAAAATTGTGGATATATTGAAGCAACATCTCAAGACATCAGTCAGGAAGTTAAAGCTTGGTCGTAAATGGGTCTTCCATATGGACAATGACCCCAAGCATACTTCCAAAGTTATGGCAAAATGGTTTAAGGACAACAAAGTCAAGGTATTGGAGAGGCCATCACAAAGCCACCAGCTCTGTCAGGAGGAATGAACCAAAATTCACCCAACTTATTTTGGGAAGCTTGTGGAAGGCTACCTGAAACGTTTGACCTAAGTTAAGCAATTTAAAGGCAATGCTACCAAATACTAATTGAGTGTATGTAAACTTCTGACCCACTGGGAATGTGATGAAAGAAATGAAACCTGAAATAAATAATTCTCTCTACTATTATTCTGACATTTCACATTCTTAAAATAAAGTGGTGATCCTAACTGACCTAAGACAGGGAATTTTTACAAGGAATAAATGTCAGGAAGTGTGAAAAACTGAGTTGAAATCTATTTGGCTAAGGTGTATGTAAACTTCCGACTTCAACTGTATACCTACCTACAGCTGTCTAGAAAGTTGTTAGATAGCTGCTCACTTCATCAGCTTTGTCTTGCCAATATCCATCTTTGCCAATGAGTACTGAGAATACCTTTGCATTGGATATCTCTGGTAGAATCTCTTCTATTGTGGGCATCTGGAAGTGAGATCTCAGTAAGGCTTCGTTGAGTGCACTGGGGTCCATGCATGACAACCACGTTGCTAATCCACGGTGTTGGCCGATTTGACTTTCGTGATGATGTCTGCATTGTCCCCTGAATGTATGGCATTTGTGATCCTTTCCTTCAGTGGAATAGGTATCCGTCTTGGTAGCTGCTACACAGGCCGGGCTGCATTGTCTACTTCCAGCTGTAGCTCTCCAGGAAGGCAGCCAAGCCCATCCAACATGTCCTTGTACTTAGAGAGGATCTCCTCAGTTGTCATGATGACCACAGTGGATGTGGTGCTTGGGGTGTTGACGTGATGTAACACGTGGCTGGGGTTCACATGTATTAGGCTGAGTCTTTCACACTTGTCAGCAGAGGAAGCTGGGATGCCTCCATGACCTGTTGGCTTTATCAGTGTGCCGTCATTTAGCTTGAGTGTAGCTTTGCTTGGTAGGAGAACTGGATTGCTGTCTTCCATGACTTGCTGTGTGTAGCTAGCTTATGACATTCGCTGTTGATCCTGTGTTTAGTTGACATTTAATTGTATGGCTGGGGTCATATGTCTATAGCTCATCACTGAGTGGAGTTAGCTTAAGGTTAATGAAAAAATGTTTTGCCTTGTCTTCCACAGAATTAACCTGTGAGATGTAACATATTGCATCTGTTGTTCGGTCATCTGGCTCATTATCTTCCTCTAATAGATTGAGTTTAGGTTGTGTTGTGCTTGTTTACAAACTTAGGCAAAGTGTTTTTGTTTGCCACATGCTTTACAGGTGACACTGTATTGGCTGTCATGTATTGAACTCTGTTTGCGACCATACGTTTGGCGTTTTGATTCTGAACGTCGCTCACAAGAGGACCGAGCACACCCCCATTCTCATCGACGAGGCTGCATTGGAGCAGGATGAGAGCTTCAAGTTCCTTGGTGTCCACATCAACAACAAACTAGAATTGTCCAAACACACCAAAACAGTCGTGAAGAGGGCACGACAAAGCCTAGCCCTCAGGAAACTAAAAAGATTTGGCATGGGTCCTGAGATCCTCAAAAGGTTCTACAGCTGCAACATCGAGAGCATCCTGACTGGTTGCATCACTGCCTGGTACGGCAATTGCTCGGCCTCCGACCGCAAGGCACTACAGAGGGTAATGCGTATGACCCAGTACATCACTGGGGCTAAGCTGCCTGCCATCCAGGACATCTACACCAGGCGGTGTCAGAGGAAGGCCCTAAAAATAGTCAAAGACCCCAGCCACCCCAGTTATAGACTGTTCTCTCTGCTACCGCATGGCAAGCGGTACCGGAGCGCAAAGTCTATGTCCAAGAGGCTTCTAAACAGCTTCTACCCCCAAGCCATAAGACTCCTGAACATCTAGTCAATTGTCTATCCAAACTATTTGCATTGCCCCCCCACCCCTTCTCCCCCTCTTTACACCACTGCTACTCTCTGTTGTCATCTATGCATAGTCACTTTAATAACTCTACCTACATGTACATTCTACCTCAACTAACCGCTGCCCCCGCACATTGACTCTGTACCGGTACCCCCTGTATATTGTCTCACTATTGTTACTTTACTGCTGCTCTTCAATTACTTGTTACTTTTATCTCTTATTCTTATCCATATTTTTTTGGAAACTGCATTGTTGGTTAGGGGCTCGTAAGTAAGCTTTTCACTGTAAGATCAACACCTGTTGTATTCGGCGCATGTGACTAATAGAATTTGATTTGATTTGATTCGATTTATGGCGGAATACAGCTCTTTCAATGCTGTCTTAGTGCCAGCCTCTGACTGTGGTGGTACGTAAAACAGCTACAAAAAATACAGATGAAAACTCTCTAGGTAGATAGTGTGGTCTACAGCTTATCATAAGATACTCCACCTCAGGTGAGCAATAGCTCGAGACGTCCTTAGATATCGTGCACCAGCTGTTATTTACAAAAATACATAGTCCGCCGCCCCTTGTCTTACCATACGCCACTGTTCTATCCTGCCGGTGCAGCGTATAACCAGCAAGCTGTATGCTGATAGTGTCGTCATTCAGCCACGACTCTGTGAAGCAGAAGATATTACAGTTTTGAATGTCCTGCTGGTAGTTTAATCTTCCACGTCAGTCATCATTTTATTGTCCATAGATTGCATGTTTGCTAGAAAACTGGACAGGATTCTTCCAGTCCGTGGTGAGCAATCGCAGTTCTGATGTCCAGAAGATATTTTCGGTCATAAGAGATGGTAGCGGCAACATTATGTACAAAATAAGTTAAAAAATTACTTATGCAAAAACAATGCAAATAAACAAATAAATGACTATTCCTTTTACATATGACTTGTATGACCTTAAACACACATTGAAATGATATCTGAGTACTGTATACAAATCACTGGATAATATTATTCTAACCTTTCCATATTGTATGGACCCGTGTGATTTACCCCTTTCAGTTTAGGGAGTAGTTCCATCCTGAAGTAAAAATCTGCATCTTCTATAAACACTTTAAATACATTTGGTAGATTGACATATCTCAGGACTATTTCCTGTTGAGACAACAGATTTAACAGAGAGACAGAGAGAAGGAGAGAAAGAAAGAGAGAGAATGAGAAAGAGAGACTATACAACTATAGCTGAAGACTGAAATGGAGCCTACAGTTTCTTCTGACACAAGGTTATTTACATTTCTGATAATTCTTAGTTTATTCTGGATACATTGCTATCTTGTTTTGGATTTCATACATTTTCGATAGGATTTCATACCGTACGGAAGGCTCTTCAGAATGGTCACCATCAGAAGGACAGGATGTCCTGAGAATTATTATGTACACTGTATACTTTCAATTCCGTTTTATTATTAATATTGTTTTATGTGTGTCTGATCGGATTTGTTTTAACGTTTTGTGTGCTGCGGAGAGAGGATAATCCTGGTTGAATAAATACTTGAAATAGAAGCAACCATGGCTTCCGAGTGGCGCTGTAACATCTGCTTCCAACTCACACTCTCAAACACATAGATCCCCTGAACGCAGCTCACTCTCCAGATCCTGTAGGAGTAATTGACATATGTAGGTAGATATCACACTATTAAACAATAGACAGGAGTATACTAGAAAATAGTATAAGAAGGCAGATGTGAGTGCATTTGCCATTCTGGTAAATACAGGAAACCAAAGATTAGCAGATGGCCAAAGTCATACGTGCTTTAAAGTGCATGTATGGAAAAAGCTTTGACACACTAGATGCTATTTGGGTATAAAGAGCGAACCAGTGCTCTGGGAGGATGTGTGTTCCGCGGGACATTCCAGATGGTTATACAATTGTAAATAAAAGCATGTTTTGATTTCACAAGTTCTGATAAAGCGTTATATTTCTGAGATGATTTTCCACGACAGATTTGGCGAGCTGAGCCAGGAGGGACAGGGACTGAGGAATGGCGTCCAGGGCTGGAGATAGTTTCTTTGGACAATCTTGCAAACACTATGGCCACAACTATAAAAAGGTAAGCTTGTTCTTACATAGTTGAAAAGTTTGTATGGATTGCTTCAGAGATCCTGTCTCAGCGAGAGGGGCGCCATGTAAGTCTCTCTTTCAAATTTCCTAAAAAGAAACCAGTAAAAACGAAAGAACTTTTGAATTCAAATAAATTTGCATGTATGTGTAATTTGGGGAATTGTATTAAATATAAATGCATGCGCATGTATAGAGAATGAGTGAATAGGCGATGTGAACTTTGCTTGTGTTAGGTGTTTAGCGGAGCATGCGCTCGTTCTGATCAGACCGTTCGAATGTGTAGCTTAAATTATGTGCTTGTTTGCGCCATCTGGCTGAGATGGCTGGCTATAATGTGGGACAGCCCATACGGTAAAAACAGATAATGTAGGTAGAAAATCCTGTGATACCTCTTCAATAAAATTAGTAGAAGGAATGCTTGGACAGGTTAATTATGAATAACGGCTCTAAAGATAACAGAGAACTGCGTAAATAAGTAGTTAGGAAGCCACGATACCGCTCTTTAAAAAAAAGGAACATTGTTAAAGAGGTCTGATTGGGTGGAATATTTGCGGCAGAAGGGTCTGTTGGTGAATATTTAGAACGCAGGAAAAACGTTTGCCCGATTGTGCGGTGTTCAACTGCAAAAGTAGCTTATGAATATTTAGGACGCAGGAAAAACGTTTGCCCGATTGTGCGGCGTTCAACTGCAAAAGTAGTTTATATGGTCAAAACATAAATCAGTAGTTAAATAAATATTTCATGGTTAACGCTCTGAAAGGAGGACTGTACGGATGAATATTTAGAACGTTTGCCCGATTGTGCGGCGTTCAAATGCAAAAGAAATCCTGCGAATAAAAAACCGTTCTGTCTAGCTAACAGGGTTTTGTAATTCAGTCGGTCACGCCACAATACTACTCTAATAATAGAAGTAAAGATCAGTATTGGGGGGGTGAATAGAATATGAAGACAAGCTGATCCGATTAGACAGTAGTCTCGTCATATTGTAGAAATCCTAGAAGTCTAGGCTTATGTAGGAGAAAGTGAATTAAGTCAATAAAGAAAGACTGAGTTGTTTTGAGGTAAAAACAAAGGGATTGAATGAACGGATGAAACATAAAAGGATGAATGATAATGTTGTAAGAAATGAGTAGATCTGTGTAAAGATAGAACATTAGGAAGAAAGGAAGGATGGGTTGTGTGTGTGTGTAGGCAGAACGGCCAGAAGAGGGATGTGATGTAATGTGATGACATCTGCACTGTGGTGACATCTGCACTGTGGTGACATCTGCACAGGGGGAAGCCATGGTGCAGGGAGCTTACTCTGTATTTGGGTGGGGGGGCATTGAAACTCTACTGCTATTGTTGGGCTCAAGAGTTCACACATTTCACTTCACACTTCAGTGCTAATTGAAGATGCAGCCAGGTCTGTTCTGTTCTAGAAGCTTGGTAGCTTAGTAGCCTTATTTACTTTATATAACAAAATGACCTAGAGATGATTGTCTTTTACTTTTTGGCTTCAGAAGTAGCTTCAGACTGAACATTACTCACTCAGTGATGTGTTGGATGGTATTTCCAGGTTTCTTCTGCAGGTTTTGGTTTGTTAGAAGATTTTTCATGATTGTCCTTGGTAGTAATAGTCAATTCAGGTAATTTTGTCAAAAAAATCAAGGATTTGGTTTGGATGTAAAGGATAGTATCCTGTATAAAATCAAAGTTTATCTACGCTTATCCTACTCTAATTCTCATGTCTTCTCTGACTCTCTCTCTCTCTGCACCTCTTCCCTCCCCTCTCTTCCTCGCCATCCCTCCATTGTTGACCTCTCCCTGTCAACTATGTGACTTATTCATTATAACTCCTGTCTTTATGCTGTTTGACATCATAGTGGGCTCTGACATCATAGTGGGCTCTGACATCATAGTGGGCTCTGACATCATGCATTTTTCATAAGCCATCTTTATGTACACACACACACACATGCACTAATTCACTCTCACACACACACATGCACTAATTCACTCACACACACACAAATGCACTAATTCACTCACACAAACACACACGTTATTTCATGGCTGGCCAGCTCTCAGCAGGATATAATCACATCAGCACTAAAGGCCTGAATGGAGGGAGGGAGGGAGGGAGGGAGGGAGGGAGTGTCCTTTTTATAGTCAAATTTGAGTTGAGCCACCCACATTCAAACCGGTTCAGGTTGATGTTTTCCCCCTATGTAGTTAGTCTCTGTGCATCACTCTGTGCATCAGTCGGTTCCCAAGGTAAACTGGATGAACTGGACAGATTAGATGCCAGTGATGATTAACATGTCATTGTTAACTTAAGTTACATTTCACTGTAAATGATACCGAGTTGGATGGTTGTAAATGGTGCTTTCTTTCTTTTTCCTGTAAACTGTGCAGCAGTATCACAGGAAATGTAGACTGTAGCAGTATCACAGGAAATGTAGACTGTGCAGCAGTATCGCAGGAAATGTAGACTGTGCAGCAGTATCGCAGGAAATGTAGACTGTGCAGCAGTATCGCAGGAAATGTAGACTGTGCAGCAGTATCGCAGGAAATATAGACTGTGCAGCAGTATCGCAGGAAATGTAGACTGTGCAGCAGTATCGCAGGAAATGTAGACTGTGCAGCAGTATCGCAGGAAATGTAGACTGTGCAGCAGTATCGCAGGAAATGTAGACTGTGCAGCAGTATCGCAGGAAATGTAGACTGTGCAGCAGTATCGCAGGAAATGTAGACTGTGCAGCAGTATCGCAGGAAATGTAGACTGTGCAGCAGTATCGCAGGAAATGCATGAAGGTATACATGTATTTCTAACGAAGATATGAAAGTTCCTGACTGTATAGCTTACTGGACTCCTCCACAGCCATATCAAGGGTACAAAATATGGTTCCCTGATCAATTTGTTATAATACTGTATTTTCTGTGTTTTTCATAGACTTGGAAGATTATCCCCTATTGTGACATATTCAAATTAACAAACCAATTATTCTGTTGTATAAAATGCACATACAGAATTTAGACCTGAGGGGTTTACAACAAAGCAGGATCAGTGGGTTAGCCATCTAATATGACTAAATATGTTTTACATATTATTTTGTGGCAGAAGTACATGTTCCAGGAAATGGTATGACAGAAAGAACACTGCAGTACGTGCCAAGTTCACATTCCCAACCCACCTCTCTTCATCTTCACATCACTTCCACATAAGTGGAAACTTCTAAATCATAGTCATTATGATGTAATAGGAATGTTAAGAGCACATTTTAACATTATGGGCAAGAATTGTAGTACTCATCATTGTATTCTCTACCAGAACGTTTGTTGGCCTTCTTTGATGTCATATAGGTTGATACATTGCTATGTTTTCATTTATAAAGCCTTTTTACAAAAAGTCCCACTGTAGGCTACTAACGTCTTTGCTAAACTTTAGACATAGGAGTTACCACAAGGATGTCTAACTCTGGAAATTAATTTGGTCTCTCATGAGTTAGCTTGGTAAATCAGCTATTCGTTTTCTTGAACCATATTTGTGGAACAATCTTCGAAATGTTCTTACATTTGATGTTTTGGTGCCTCTGGGAAATTCATAAAGCTGATTGAGGACGTTATTACTGACGGATCTGTTTGTTTTTTATGACCCTGTTTTTCTTCCTGTTTACATTTTCTATTTACATTTTGATGTGTGTATTTTCTATACTTGATGATGTAATTCAGGGCTCAGCTCTAAAAGAGACCTTGGTCTCAGTGTGACTCCCTGATACAATAAATTTTAAATAAAACATGAATATCTGAATATCAGTTGAAATACAGTAATGAATGAGTGAATATCCATTGTAATACAGCAGGTACCTTCCAAGAGCAGACAATACACTGTGATATTTCTAAGGTTATTGCATTTATTCATATTCAATGGGAGGGGGTCTACTAAGCTAACATATGGAATTGTTTTTAAGACAGTCATACCAAGGATCATTTAGCTATTTGATTTTGAATTTAAGCCCCTTTAAGGTGTCAAAAAATATATATATTTGAACATACATTGAATTTGGCATCAATGCTGTTACCCAATAGAAACACATTGAATAACAGATTGAAGAAAATATAAAGGGAGTTTGTTCTGAAGTTTCTATCCTATATCTGAGAGATATAAGAAAGATCAGGAAACTATTTAAATTATACTTCCATTCATGTTTTTTACTGATAATGGGGACCTTCAGACGCGTCTCGTGAGGCTTGTGCGCATCCTAGAGCAAACACCATGGTATCAGCTTTCCACAGAGGGGTCATATTAGTGTGTGGCCCAAACCGTTAGTGTGCTACAGATGTTTCGTGAGATGCGGAAGGGCGATATTGGCGGATATGGTGGATTGAGACGTAGGCCATGAAAAAAAAACATATCTCTGATTTTGATGGGGATTTTTTTTATTATGTTAACTACATTTCTGCAGGGCAACTTTGACTGTACATTTTAGTCAATTATTACGATTTCCGTGGGTCTTTACTCCCAAAGTTGTTGACTGGTTTTGTGCTTGCCAGTTAGCTAGCTGTCCATCTGGTTGAGGCCTCCAGCGCAGTTGAAGGTAAGACACACCCTGCTTCAGAAATTCTACATGCAGCTAGATGAAAGCACAAGTATTTTGATTTTATTACTCTCTTTCGCACAAATGTTCATAAACAAAGACACATTCTATTTCTGTCTTTCTCTCTCCCTCCCCCCTTCCCTTTCCCTCTCCCTCTCTCTCACCTGCTGTAGGAGCTGGTCACCGACCACCTGGTTTGTCAGATCAGCATCTGATTGGATCTTCATCTTCACCACCGTTCTCTTTGACTTGGAGGCTGTAAATACCCCCCAAAATAATTAGGACTTGACTGTATGTGTCACGACTTCCGCCGAAGTCGGCTCCTCTCCTCGTTTGGGCGGCGTTTCGGCGGTCGACGTCACCGGCTTTCTAGCCATCTCCGCTCATTTTTCATTGATCCATTTGTTTTGTCTTGTTCCCTGCACACCTGGTTTTCATTACCCAATCCCACTGCATGTATTTATTCCTCTGTTCCCCCTCATGTCTTTGTGTGGAATTGTTTGTGTTACGTGTTAATTGTTGACGCGCCAGACTGGTTTGCTTATACCGTGTTGTTCACGAAGATGTTTATTGTTAAACATCAATTATTGGGACTGTTTTGCGCGTTTTGCACTTTTGCCTATTGGCTGGAGGTTTTGACGCAGTTGCGTCCGTCTGTTGGTTTCTCCTGACTCAATAAAGTGTGCGCCTGTTCACAACTCTCTGCTCTCCTGCACCTGACTTCGCTACCAGTACGCACACACCTGAGAGTATGCTTTAATCTGACATATTTCTTTAACAATGCTCTGTACAAAAAGGTGATTGTTTTACTAGAGTTTAGTAAGCTGAGCAATGCATACATAGTTGTATTTTTATAACGCACATTGTTGAAGAAGAAACATTTCTTATTAAATCATACTGACAGATTATAATGAGTATTACATTATTTTTTACACAGATTTGGAGTAGTTTGCATTGTGAAAATGTCCGACAGGATAAAAATTCTGGTCATTAAAGTTATTATTTGGCATACCTTCACTTACAATAAATACATGTACCGGGAAAGAAGTACCTTCTGTGGAAAGCTCTGGGATGACCACAACAACATAGCAACCCTCCGTCTCATTACACTGGAACGTGTTGGTCTCCTGCTGGGATGTGGGAGATGACAACACATCTGAAAGAGAGAGAGGGGGTGGGGGGAGAGAGGGTGAGGGAGTGCGGGAGAGAGAGAGGGGGGGGTGTTGGGGGACAGAGAAAGGGGTATTGGAGAACAGAGAGAGGGGGAGTGGGGGGACAGAGAGAGGGGGAGTGGGGGGACAGAATGAGTTTGTGTGGGGAGAGAGAGGGTGGTGGAGGGACAGAGAGAGCGTTGGGTGGGGGGGAGAGAGTGAGGGGGGATGGGTAGGGGGAGAGAGAGAAAAGTGGGTAGAGAGATAGAAGGTTGGGGAGAGAGATAGAAGGGGGTGGGGTAGAGAGAGGGGGGTGGGGTGTAAAAGAGAGCGAAAGGGGGTGGGAGAGAGAGAGAGAGAGAGAATGGGATGGGGGAGAGAGCAATGGACGTGATTATTGTACAGAGAGAGATGGGGTGGGTGGGGGGGGGGCAGAGAGAGAGGTGGGGTGGGGGGACAGAGAGAGAGGTGGGGTGGGGGGACAGAGAGAGGTGGGGTGGGGGGACAGAGAGAGAGGGTTAGGGAGAGAGAGAGGGGGTGAAGAGAAGAGAAGAGGAGTGGGGCAACAGAGAGAAGGGTGTGAGAGAGATATCATTGTAAATGCAACCCATATTTATGTGTACATATCTTCTCTTTTTTATTTGAACTATTTGCACATTTACACTGTGTAAAGACATAATATGACATTTTAAATGTCTTTATTCTTTTTGATCTCTTGTGAGTGTAATGTTTTCTGTTAATTTTTTATTGTCTATTTCACTTGCTTTGGCAATGTAAACATATATTTCCCATGCCAATAAAGCTCTTAAATTGAAATTCAATTGAATTGAGAGAGTAGAGAATACAGTCATTGTGTTAAATATATAACCACTGAATAGCTACAGAAGTATGGATGTAAAAATGTACTGATGTCTATTTCTCCCCTGGGGTTGTTGATGCCATTGTTCTCCAGAGAGTTACCGATGCGGATCTCAGCATCATTCAGCCTCTCAGGACAGCAGTCTCCTCTGTTGGTGATGCTGACAGCTGTCACTCTGTACACATACAGCAGGTCCACTCTCCACCAGGGGTTGGTGTTAAACACAGTGCTGCTGCAGGATCCACCACTGTTAAAGTTAGAGTTGCGGTTTCCATCGATGACTTTGCTTGGACTACACCATAAATCCCAAAGGAAAGATTGAGTGGCCACTCCTCCCAACTGCACGTCTGTTTGAGTGACAGAGACAGATTTAATAGACAGGTTTATTCATTAGTGCACACTGTAGTAATATGTTTTGCAACTGAAACCGTTTGGCAGGTTAGTTTAGGTTAGTCACTCCCCATTTCGGACATTTTGTTCCTTTTGATTTCTTAGTGAATACACCTCAGATATACACATCCCCATCAAAGTTCCATCTAAACTGCACGCGTACACTTCACTCAACTTTCTAGAGCAGCGGTCACCTACCGGACGATCGCGACCGACTGGTCGATCTCCAAGGCATTACTAGTCGATCACTAAACATTTATGTAAAAACCCAACGATAAAGCCTTGTGCTCCTATTTTGATTTATTCGTAATAGGCTGTTGGCGGCAGGTGCACCCGATTCAGCTGCCTTACGCACCGGGTAGACTAACTGTTGCTATTTTCAACCATTGCATGTGCCTGAAGGTACTAACTCTGCTTTCCCGGTGGGCCCAGAGAACAAATCAAGTGCACTCTAAGGTCAACCACTGGCCAATCTGATGGCTCAGATGACCTTGTCTGCAGTCACATAGGAGGCATAAAATAAATCTACATCAAAGTTGATACTGTGAGATTTCAAAACGTTGAAAACCACGACTAGAGAGAAACTGTCAATGAATACAGCAAAGAGATGCTGTGTTTGACTGAGTTCATGTTTAAGTTCTTACTCAGCACTGTCAACCCTTTGTACTCAACACTTTTATAAGCCATAAAATGTGTGTTCTTCCTATTTCCACTCAGCGCTACAACAAGCAGTGCAGCAGTAATGAATGAGTAGGAATGTGTATCTATAGGCTTGCGTTGTTGTTATTATTAGGGGCTTGGGTCTTTTTTAATTTCAAGGAATGTTTCACTTTCTCTGTTCATAAGAGTAACAACATGAATTTGTGCATGAGGCAGAAATAACACAGTACGACTCGAGTTTCGCCATCAGCTGCAAGACGGTGTCCCTTTTTGGTCAGTGTCAGCGGAGGAAAGGGAGATGGGTCTTCACCATCCATCACAGTCATGGGTCTTCACCATCCATCATAGTCATGGGTCTTCACCATCCATCATAGTCATGGGTCTTCACCATCCATCACAGCCATGGGTATTCACCATCCATCACAGCCATAGGTCTTCACCATCCATCATAGTCATGGGTCTTCACCATCCATCACAGTCATGGGTCTTCACCATCCATCACAGCCATGGGTCTTCACCATCCATCACAGCCACGGGTTTTCACCATCCATCACAGTCATGGGTCTTCCCCATCCATCACATCATGGGTCTTCACCATCCATCACAGCCATGGGTCTTCACCATGCATCACAGCCATGGGTCTTCACCATCCATCACAGCCATGGGTCTTCACCATCCATCACAGCCATGGGTCTTCACCATCCATCATAGTCATGGGTCTTCACCATCCATCATAGTCATGGGTCTTCACCATCCATCACAGCCATGGGTATTCACCATCCATCACAGCCATAGGTCTTCACCATCCATCATAGTCATGGGTCTTCACCATCCATCACAGTCATGGGTCTTCACCATCCATCACAGCCATGGGTCTTCACCATCCATCACAGCCACGGGTCTTCACCATCCATCACAGTCATGGGTCTTCCCCATCCATCACATCATGGGTCTTCACCATCCATCACAGCCATGGGTCTTCACCATGCATCACAGCCATGGGTCTTCACCATCCATCACAGCCATGGGTCTTCACCATCCATCACAGCCATGGGTCTTCACCATCTATCACAGCCATGGGTCTGTGTTTTGGCAATCTTCACCGTTGAATCAGCTTTGCAATTGCTTTGGCTGTGATACAGTGATGACGTCACATGTTTAAAGTCCCACTCATCAGAACATTTTTGAAAGTCCATTCCAGAGAAGGTGGGGCCACTATCAGAAACAACAGTGTGGGCAACACCATGTCTGCTGAACTGCTTTTTGCAGCATTCAATGATGTGGTGTCAGCTCGTTGAGCTCTCAGTAGTCCGAGTAATAATCAAGTAATAATTGACTCCATTGTCTTAGGTGAGATGTTGACATCACTGGTGTGATCCACCTGTTACAGGTCAGTTGTGGCTAAACACATAGCGTAGACCGTGGCTGGTGTTTGCATTTGTCTGTGCTCTGTGGTTGATTGAGCTGTTCTGGACAGGAAGTCAGCTACATGTAGTTATTTGCATTGATTGTATTGCACGCAGAGTTGGTATCTTTGTAGGCTTAGCAACATTCTCTGCAGTCGCTTGGGTGCTGTGAGTAGGGATTTCTTGAAGATTGTCTCAAGCGGTTTGTTTTCGCTGTGTATTGTGAAGAACTCTCTGACAGATACTGATCAAACTTGTCACATGCAAAAACAATGGAGAGACATTCTTTCTCAATCTGTGCATATCCTTGTTCTGTCTGAGTCAATGTTTTGGAGGCAAATGCAAGAGGTTGTCCTTTCTGTAGAAGGGCTGTGCCCAAACCTGTTATTTTAGCTGGTTCAGGACAAAGACCCTTTGTGGTGAGAATATGACCCATGTATGTCACACTAGGCAGCTTTAACCAGTTTATTTTTTGTTCAGCTTCAGGCTGACATCTCTTGCTCTCTGCAAGAGAGCTGTAAGGTATCTGTCATGATCTGCCATCGCCTCTTTGTGTGTGTCACCACATCCATAAAGTAGAATGTTATCTGCGATCACACACACTCCTTTTTGTCCCTGTAGGGCTTGTCTGCACTGGTATTCTGCAGCTGCTGGCTTGATTCCAAATGCCACTCAGCCATCTACAGTTGAAGTCGGAAGTTTACATACACTTTGGTTGGAGTCATTAAAACTCGTTTTTCAACCACTCCACACATTTCTTGTTAACAAACTATAGTTTTGGAAATTCGGTTAGGACTTCTACTTTGTGCATGACACAAGTAATTTTTTCAACAATTGTTTACAGACAGATTATTTCACTTATAATTCACTGTATCACAATTCCAGTGGGTCAGAAGTTTACATACACTAAGTTGACTGTGCCTTTAAACAGTTTGGAAAATTCCAGAAAATTTTGTCATGGCTTTAGAAGCTTCTGATAGGCTAATTGACATAATTTGAGTCAATTGGAGGTGTACCTGTGGATGTAGGCCTACCTTCAAACTCAGTGCCTCTTTTCTTGACATCATGGTAAATCAAAATGAATCAGCCAAGACCTAAGAAAATAAATTGTAGACCTCCAATTTCCAAACGCCTGAAGGTACCACGTTCACCTGTACAAACAATAGTATGCAAGTGGAAACACCATGGGACCACGCAGCTGTCATACCGTACAGGAAGGAGACGCGTTCTGTCTCCTACAGATAAACGTACTTTGATGCGAAAAGTGCAAATCAATCCCAGAACAACAGCAAAGGACCTTGTGAAGATGCTGGAGGAAACGGACACAAAAGTATCTATATCCACAGTAAAACGAGTCCTATATCAACATAACCTGAAAGGCCGCTCAGCAAGGAAGAAGCCACTACTCAAAACTGCCATAAAAAACCCAGACTACAGTTTGCAACTGCACATGGGGACAAAGATCGTACTTTTTGGAGAAATGTCCTCTGGTCTGATGAAACAAAAATAGAGCTGTTTGGCCATAATGACCATCGTTATGTTTGGAAGAAAAAGGGGGAGGTTTGCAAGCCAAAAAACACCATCCCAATCGTGAAGCACGGGGGTGGCAGCATCATGTTGTGGGGGTGCTTTGCTGCAGGAGGGACTGGTGCACTTCACAAAATAGATGGCATTATGAGGAAGAAAAATTGTGGATATATTGAAGCAACATCTCAAGACATCAGTCAGGAAGTTAAAGCTTGGTCGTAAACGGGTCTTCCATATGGACAATGACCCCAAGCATACTTCCAAAGTTATGGCAAAATGGTTTAAGGACAACAAAGTCAAGGTATTGGAGAGGCCATCACAAAGCCACCAGCTCTGTCAGGAGGAATGAACCAAAATTCACCCAACTTATTTTGGGAAGCTTGTGGAAGGCTACCTGAAACGTTTGACCTAAGTTAAGCAATTTAAAGGCAATGCTACCAAATACTAATTGAGTGTATGTAAACTTCTGACCCACTGGGAATGTGATGAAAGAAATGAAACCTGAAATAAATAATTCTCTCTACTATTATTCTGACATTTCACATTCTTAAAATAAAGTGGTGATCCTAACTGACCTAAGACAGGGAATTTTTACAAGGAATAAATGTCAGGAAGTGTGAAAAACTGAGTTGAAATCTATTTGGCTAAGGTGTATGTAAACTTCCGACTTAAACTGTATACCTACCTACAGCTGTCTAGAAAGTTGTTAGATAGCTGCTCACTTCATCAGCTTTGACTTGCCAATATCCATCTTTGCCAATGAGTACTGAGAATACCTTTGCATTGGATATCTCTGGTAGAATCTCTTCTATTGTGGGCATCTGGAAGTGAGATCTCAGTAAGGCTTCGTTGAGTGCACTGGGGTCCATGCATGACAACCACGTTGCTAATCCACGGTGTTGGCCGATTTGACTTTCGTGATGATGTCTGCATTGTCCACTGAATGTATGGCCTTTGTGATCCTTTCCTTCAGTGGAATAGGTATCCGTCTTGGTAGCTGCTACACAGGCCGGGCTGCATTGTCTACTTCCAGCTGTAGCTCTCCAGGAAGGCAGCCAAGCCCATCCAACATGTCCTTGTACTTAGAGAGGATCTCCTCAGTTGTCATGATGACCACAGTGGATGTGGTGCTTGGGGTGTTGACGTGATGTAACACGTGGCTGGGGTTCACATGTATTAGGCTGAGTCTTTCACACTTGTCAGCAGAGGAAGCTGGGATGCCTCCATGACCTGTTGGCTTTATCAGTGTGCCGTCATTTAGCTTGAGTGTAGCTTTGCTTGGTAGGAGAACTGGATTGCTGTCTTCCATGACTTGCTGTGTGTAGCTAGCTTATGACATTCGCTGTTGATCCTGTGTTTAGTTGACATTTAATTGTATGGCTGGGGTCATATGTCTATAGCTCATCACTGAGTGGAGCTAGCTTAAGGTTAATGAACAAATGTTTTGCCTTGTCTTCCACAGAATTAACCTGTGAGATGTAACACATTGCATCTGTTGTTCGGTCATCTGGCTCATTATCTTCCTCTAATAGATTGAGTTTAGGTTGTGTTGTGCTTGTTTACAAACTTAGGCAAAGTGTTTTTGTTTGCCACATGCTTTACAGGTGACACTGTATTGGCTGTCATGTATTGAACTCTGTTTGCGACCATACGTTTGGCGTTTTGATTCTGAACGTCGCTCACAAGAGGACCGAGCACACCCCCATTCTCATCGACGAGGCTGCATTGGAGCAGGATGAGAGCTTCAAGTTCCTTGGTGTCCACATCAACAACAAACTAGAATTGTCCAAACACACCAAAACAGTCGTGAAGAGGGCACGACAAAGCCTAGCCCTCAGGAAACTAAAAAGATTTGGCATGGGTCCTGAGATCCTCAAAAGGTTCTACAGCTGCAACATCGAGAGCATCCTGACTGGTTGCATCACTGCCTGGTACGGCAATTGCTCGGCCTCCGACCGCAAGGCACTACAGAGGGTAATGCGTATGACCCAGTACATCACTGGGGCTAAGCTGCCTGCCATCCAGGACATCTACACCAGGCGGTGTCAGAGGAAGGCCCTAAAAATAGTCAAAGACCCCAGCCACCCCAGTTATAGACTGTTCTCTCTGCTACCGCATGGCAAGCGGTACCGGAGCGCAAAGTCTATGTCCAAGAGGCTTCTAAACAGCTTCTACCCCCAAGCCATAAGACTCCTGAACATCTAGTCAATTGTCTATCCAGACTATTTGCATTGCCCCCCCACCCCTTCTCCCCCTCTTTACACCACTGCTACTCTCTGTTGTCATCTATGCATAGTCACTTTAATAACTCTACCTACATGTACATTCTACCTCAACTAACCGCTGCCCCCGCACATTGACTCTGTACCGGTACCCCCTGTATATTGTCTCACTATTGTTACTTTACTGCTGCTCTTCAATTACTTGTTACTTTTATCTCTTATTCTTATCCATATTTTTTTGGAAACTGCATTGTTGGTTAGGGGCTCGTAAGTAAGCTTTTCACTGTAAGATCAACTCCTGTTGTATTCGGCGCATGTGACTAATAGAATTTGATTTGATTTGATTCGATTTATGGCGGAATACAGCTCTTTCAATGCTGTCTTAGTGCCAGCCTCTGACTGTGGTGGTACGTAAAACAGCTACAAAAAATACAGATGAAAACTCTCTAGGTAGATAGTGTGGTCTACAGCTTATCATAAGATACTCCACCTCAGGTGAACAATAGCTCGAGACGTCCTTAGATATCGTGTACCAGCTGTTATTTACAAAAATACATAGTCCGCCGCCCCTTGTCTTACCATACGCCACTGTTCTATCCTGCCGGTGCAGCGTATAACCAGCAAGCTGTATGCTGATAGTGTCGTCATTCAGCCACGACTCTGTGAAGCAGAAGATATTACAGTTTTGAATGTCCTGCTGGTAGTTTAATCTTCCACGTCAGTCATCATTTTATTGTCCATAGATTGCATGTTTGCTAGAAAACTGGACAGGATTCTTCCAGTCCGTGGTGAGCAATCGCAGTTCTGATGTCCAGAAGATATTTTCGGTCATAAGAGATGGTAGCGGCAACATTATGTACAAAATAAGTTAAAAAATTACTTATGCAAAAACAATGCAAATAAACAAATAAATGACTATTCCTTTTACATATGACTTGTATGACCTTAAACACACATTGAAATGATATCTGAGTACTGTATACAAATCACTGGATAATATTATTCTAACCTTTCCATATTGTATGGACCCGTGTGATTTACCCCTTTCAGTTTAGGGAGTAGTTCCATCCTGAAGTAAAAATCTGCATCTTCTATAAACACTTTAAATACATTTGGTAGATTGACATATCTCAGGACTATTTCCTGTTGAGACAACAGATTTAACAGAGAGACAGAGAGAAGGAGAGAAAGAAAGAGAGAGAATGAGAAAGAGAGACTATACAACTATAGCTGAAGACTGAAATGGAGCCTACAGTTTCTTCTGACACAAGGTTATTTACATTTCTGATAATTCTTAGTTTATTCTGGATACATTGCTATCTTGTTTTGGATTTCATACATTTTCGATAGGATTTCATACCGTACGGAAGGCTCTTCAGAATGGTCACCATCAGAAGGACAGGATGTCCTGAGAATTATAATGTACACTGTATACTTTCAATTCCGTTTTATTATTAATATTGTTTTATGTGTGTCTGATCGGATTTGTTTTAACGTTTTGTGTGCTGCGGAGAGAGGATAATCCTGGTTGAATAAATACTTGAAATAGAAGCAACCATGGCTTCCGAGTGGCGCTGTAACATCTGCTTCCAACTCACACTCTCAAACACATAGATCCCCTGAACGCAGCTCACTCTCCAGATCCTGTAGGAGTAATTGACATATGTAGGTAGATATCACACTATTAAACAATAGACAGGAGTATACTAGAAAATAGTATAAGAAGGCAGATGTGAGTGCATTTGCCATTCTGGTAAATACAGGAAACCAAAGATTAGCAGATGGCCAAAGTCATACGTGCTTTAAAGTGCATGTATGGAAAAAGCTTTGACACACTAGATGCTATTTGGGTATAAAGAGCGAACCAGTGCTCTGGGAGGATGTGTGTTCCGCGGGACATTCCAGATGGTTATACAATTGTAAATAAAAGCATGTTTTGATTTCACAAGTTCTGATAAAGCGTTATATTTCTGAGATGATTTTCCACGACAGATTTGGCGAGCTGAGCCAGGAGGGACAGGGACTGAGGAATGGCGTCCAGGGCTGGAGATAGTTTCTTTGGACAATCTTGCAAACACTATGGCCACAACTATAAAAAGGTAAGCTTGTTCTTACATAGTTGAAAAGTTTGTATGGATTGCTTCAGAGATCCTGTCTCAGCGAGAGGGGCGCCATGTAAGTCTCTCTTTCAAATTTCCTAAAAAGAAACCAGTAAAAACGAAAGAACTTTTGAATTCAAATAAATTTGCATGTATGTGTAATTTGGGGAATTGTATTAAATATAAATGCATGCGCATGTATAGAGAATGAGTGAATAGGCGATGTGAACTTTGCTTGTGTTAGGTGTTTAGCGGAGCATGCGCTCGTTCTGATCAGACCGTTCGAATGTGTAGCTTAAATTATGTGCTTGTTTGCGCCATCTGGCTGAGATGGCTGGCTATAATGTGGGACAGCCCATACGGTAAAAACAGATAATGTAGGTAGAAAATCCTGTGATACCTCTTCAATAAAATTAGTAGAAGGAATGCTTGGACAGGTTAATTATGAATAACGGCTCTAAAGATAACAGAGAACTGCATAAATAAGTAGTTAGGAAGCCACGATACCGCTCTTTAAAAAAAAGGAACATTGTTAACCTGTTGGGGATGGGGGCGCTGTTTAGACTATTTATGCTAATTTGGCTAATTTTTGTGTTTTTAGGTAATGTGTTTTTAGGTAATAGATGTACATCTTTACATATTGTGTCTTCCCTGTAAAACATTTTAAAAATCGGAAATGTTGACTGGATTCACAAGATCTGTGTCTTTCATTAGCTGTATTGGACTTTAATGTGTGAAAGTTAAATATTTAAAAAAAATATTTTTTTTGAATTTCGCGGCACTGGTTTTTCAGTGGGAGGGGGGGGGGGGGTGTGCCGCTAGCGCCACGCTGATCCTAGACAGGTTAAAGAGGTCTGATTGGGTGGAATATTTGCGGCAGAAGGGTCTGTTGGTGAATATTTAGAACGCAGGAAAAACGTTTGCCCGATTGTGCGGTGTTCAACTGCAAAAGTAGCTTATGAATATTTAGGACGCAGGAAAAACGTTTGCCCGATTGTGCGGCGTTCAACTGCAAAAGTAGTTTATATGGTCAAAACATAAATCAGTAGTTAACCTGTTGGGGATGGGGGCGCTGTTTAGACTATTTATGCTAATTTGGCTAATTTTTTAAACGGCTTCCCACAAAATCCTTGATCGTACAATATGCATATTATTATTATTATTGGATAGAAAACAGTCTATAGTTTCTATAGGAGTTGAAATTTTGTCTCTAAGTGGAACAGAGCCCATTCTACAGCAATTTCCCTGACATGGAGTCAGATTTGAGAAATGTTGGCCACTCTTCTGAAGTCAGTTAAAAGGGCACTGTCATTGCTATGACTATACGGACACTTCTTACGTCTTCCCCTGGATGCCTTTACGTGATGACGATTCCAATGGGGTCGATTGCGCGTTCACAGGCCCTACAAATGAAAAAACCCTGAAGCTAGTCATTCTTTTGGAGCTGCGTCATGAGCCTAGAGGACACCGGCGCGCACCTGTTCCAAGCGTTAGTTTAGCCTGTTATATTTCTCCGGTCATCTTTTCACTCGTTATAGGAGTTAAAAACATCATAAGGTAGTTAATTTAAAGCGTTTTATAGCAATTTATATCCGTTTAGTGCGATTTTGGGACATTTATTTTTGCAACGATGTGAAAAGTTGGGCACGCTTTACAGTTCATCCCGAACGCAGTTGACATTTCCACATGGCAAGAGGACAGCTTTCCACCAAAAGACGATTTCTCCCAAGAAAGGATCCTTTGCCCAAGATACTGATGGAAGAACAGCTCAAGGTAGGACATTTTTATTATGATAAATCGTGTTTCTGTCGAAACATTTTAGTGGCTTAGGACGCCATGTTTTTTGACTTAGCTTCGCTTGGCGCAAACTGTATTGAAAAGTAAGGATAAATTAAAAAATGTAATAACGCAATTGTATTAAGAATTAAATTGTCTATCAATCCCTGTCCACCCTATATTTTTTAGTCACGTTTATGAGTATTTATGTATAAGAGTAGATCACTGTCTAAGTGGCGCAAGGACTTTTTCTTTACCAGCTTGTCTACATTTCACATTGTCTAACCATGATTTTGGTGGCTAAATATAAACATTTTCGATCAAACTGTATATGCATGTTGTAATGTGATGTTACAGGAGTGTCATCGGAAGAATTCTGAGAAGGTTAGTGAAAAAATTAATATCTTTTGGCGATGTTGACTTTTATCGCTCACTTTGGCTAGAATCAATGCTGGGCTGCTAATTGCTATGTGCTAAGCTAATATAACGATTTATTGTGTTTTCGCTGTAAGACACTTAGAAAATCTGAAATATTGTCTGTATTCACAGGATCTGTGTCTTTCGATTCGTGTATGCTGTGTATTTTTACGAAATGTTTGATGATTAGTAGTTAGGTAAACACGTTGCTCATTGTAATTATTCTAGTCCATTTGTGACGGTGGGTGCAATTGTAAACTATGCCATCTACCTGAAATATGCACTTTTTTCTAACAAAACCTATCCCATACCATAAATATGTTATCAGACTGTCATCTAATGAGTTTTTTTGTTGGTTAGGGGCTATAAATATCTTAGTTTAGCCGAATTGGTGATGGCTACTGGTGTTGGTGGACAAATAAAAGATGGTGGATTATGCTAATGTGTTTTTAGGTAATAGATGTACATCTTTACATATTGTGTCTTCCCTGTAAAACATTTTAAAAATCGGAAATGTTGACTGGATTCACAAGATCTGTGTCTTTCATTAGCTGTATTGGACTTTAATGTATGAAAGTTAAATATTTTAAAAAAATAATTTTTTTGAATTTCGCGGCACTGGTTTTTCAGTGGGGGGGGGGGGGGTGTGCCGCTAGCGCCACGCTGATCCTAGACAGGTTAAATAAATATTTCATGGTTAACGCTCTGAAAGGAGGACTGTACGGATGAATATTTAGAACGTTTGCCCGATTGTGCGGCGTTCAAATGCAAAAGAAATCCTGCGAATAAAAAAACGTTCTGTCTAGCTAACAGGGTTTTGTAATTCAGTAGGTCACGCCACAATACTACTCTAATAATAGAAGTAAAGATCAGTATTGGGGGGGTGAATAGAATATGAAGACAAGCTGATCCGATTAGACAGTAGTCTCGTCATATTGTAGAAATCCTAGAAGTCTAGGCTTATGTAGGAGAAAGTGAATTAAGTCAATAAAGAAAGACTGAGTTGTTTTGAGGTAAAAACAAAGGGATTGAATGAACGGATGAAACATAAAAGGATGAATGATAATGTTGTAAGAAATGAGTAGATCTGTGTAAAGATAGAACATTAGGAAGAAAGGAAGGATGGGTTGTGTGTGTGTGTAGGCAGAACGGCCAGAAGAGGGAGCGCGCAGCCCTCCTGTGAATAGAGTATAGAGTTGTAGAAGGGTGCAGTTAACTGCTATTAGGCAGATGGAACGAAATTAAGGAACATCGAAGTAAAATAAGTTATAATCAGGATAAAAACACTGATGTGATAAAGTAATAAGCGACCATAGTAGAATACTAAAAAAGGTGTTAAAATAAATAATGAATAAAAATAATTAAAGAGGCGTTAACCGAATATTATAAATACGGATAGAACAGTGGGTAACAAAACAGAAAGTAGAATCGTCGATAAATTGAAATTGTAATATAAAGTTAAAAACGAATCTAGGTTAGTTAACCTGTCTAGGATCAGCGTGCCGCTAGCGGCACACCCCCCCCCCCCCACTGAAAAACCAGTGCCGCGAAATTCAAAAAAAATATTTTTTTAAAATATTTAACTTTCACACATTAAAGTCCAATACAGCTAATGAAAGACACAGATCTTGTGAATCCAGTCAACATGTCCGATTTTTAAAATGTTTTACAGGGAAGACACAATATGTAAAGATGTACATCTATTACCTAAAAACACATTAGCATAATCCACCATCTTTTATTTGTCCACCAACACCAGTAGCCATCACCAATTCGGCTAAACTAAGATATTTATAGCCCCTAACCAACAAAAAAACTCATCAGATGACAGTCTGATAACATATTTATGGTATGGGATAGGTTTTGTTAGAAAAAGGTGCATATTTCAGGTAGATGGCATAGGTTACAATTGCACCCACCGTCACAAATGGAATAGAAAAACTACATTGAGCAACGTGTTTACCTACTTACTAATCATCAAACATTTCGTAAAAATACACAGCATACACGAATCGAAAGACACAGATCCTGTGAATACAGACAATATTTCAGATTTTCTAAGTGTCTTACAGCGAAAACACAATAAATCGTTATATTAGCATAGCACATAGCACATAGCAGCCCAGCATTGATTCTAGCCAAAGTGAGCGATAACGTCAACATCGCCAAAAATATATTAATTTTTTCACTAACCTTCTCAGAATTCTTCAGATGACACTCCTGTAACATCATATTACACAATCCATATAGAGTTTGATCGAAAATGTTTATATTTAGCCACCAAAATCATGGTTAGACAATGGGAAAAGTAGCCCAGCTGGTGAGAAAATGTCCGTGCGCCATATTAGACAGTGATCTACTCTTATACATAAATACTCATAAACGTGACTAAAAAATATAGGGTGGACAGGGATTGATAGACAATTTAATTCTTAATACAATTGCGGAATTACATTTTTTAATTTATCCTTACTTTTCAATACAGTTTGCGCCAAGCGAAGCTACGTCAAAAAACATGGCGTCCTAAGCCACTAAAATGTTTCGACAGAAACACGATTTATCATAATAAAAATGTCCTACTTTGAGCTGTTCTTCCATCAGTATCTTGGGCAAAGGATCCTTTCTTGGGAGTAATCGTCTTTTGGTGGAAAGCTGTCCTCTTGCCATGTGGAAATGCCAACTGCGTTCGGGATGAACTGAAAAGCGTGCCCAGCTATTCACATCGTTTCAAAAATAAATGTCCCAAAATCGCACTAAACGGATATAAATTGCTATAAAATGCTTTAAATTAACTACCTTATGATGTTTTTAACTCCTATAACGAGTGAAAAGATGACCGGAGAAATATAACAGGCTAAACTAACGCTTGGAACAGGAGCGGTCGGTGTCCTCCACGCGCGTTACGCACCAAGAAAAGACTTGCTAGCTAAAGGTTTTTTTAATTTATAGGGCCTGTGAACGCGCAATCGACCCCATTGGAATCGTCATCACGTAAAGGCATCCAGGGGAAGACGTAAGAAGTGTCCGTATAGTCATAGCAATAACAGTGCCCTTTTAACTGACTTCAGAACAGTGGCCAACATTTCTGAAATCTGACTCCATGTCAGGGAAATTGCTGTAGAATGGGCTCTGTTCCACTTAGAGACAAAATTTCAACTCCTATAGAAACTATAGACTGTTTTCTATCCAATAATAATAATAATATGCATATTGTACGATCAAGGATTTTGTGGGAAGCCGTTTCAAAAATTACCCAATTAGCATAAATAGTCTCAACAGCGCCCCCATCCTCAACAGGTTAAGATAAATAGTGATAAATAGTGAAATTCAGGACAGATTAAGGATTCACGAACGGTGTAACTTCTTGCGACTACAGGGGGTGCTGTTTTCTCATTAGCATAATTGCATTACAGATTAAACGGCTTCCTACTAAATTCATTATCGTACAATATGCATATTATTACTATTATTGGATAGAAAACAGTCTCTAGTTTCTATAGGCGTTGCAATTTTGTCTCTGAGTGGAACAGAGGTCATTCTACAGCAATTTCCCTGACATGGAGTCAGATTTCACACATTTTGGCCCCTGATCTGGAGTCAGTTTTAAGGCCACTGTTATTGCTATGAGGATACGGACACTGCTTACGTCTTCCCCTGGATGCCTTTACGTGATGACGATTTGAATGGTGTCGATTGCCCAATCACAGCCCCTATGAAACAAAAACACGTATAGGTAGGAACTTTTTCCCAGATGCGTAATGCGCGCGGAGGACACTGAACGGCTCTTCTTCCAAGATTTAGTGTAGCCAGTTATATTTTTCCGTACATGTTTCTACTCGTTATAGGAGTTAAAAACATCATAAGGTAGTTAATTTAAACCGTTTCATAGCAATTTATATCTGTTTAGTGCGATTGAGGCATTGCTTTGTTGTGCACTTTGACGCGCTGGCCACATTTCGGGCTCCCGGTCTTACGTTAGTGGGCATTTCGAAGGACAAGTGGACATCTTTCGATCAAAAGAAGATTAGACCCAAGAAAGAATTCTTTGTCCAAGATTCTGATGGAAGAACAGCTCACAGTAAGAACAATTTTGTTATAGCTGTCGCTTTCCTCATCCTCAGATGAGGTGAGGAGAGAAGGATCTTCTGACCAAAATGCGGAGTCTGGGAAATATGCCATCTTTATTTTATAACGAACACCGATGACAACGAAAACAAACACTTTCAAAACTTACAAAATAACAAACGACGTAGAACGGAACCTGAACATAAACTCACATAACAAACGTAAACTCACGGACAGGAACGTTACATCGAAACACACGAACAGCCAAACAGTCCCGTAAGTGAAACACATCGACAACGACGAAGACATCACAGGAGACAATCACCCAACAAACACACAGTGATAATGCCCTACCTAAATATGACTCTTGATTAGAGGAAAATGCAAACCACCTGCCTCTAATCAAGAGCCATACCAGGCAAACCGAAACCAACATAGAAACAGGTAACATAGACTGCCCACCCAAAACACATGCCCTGACCAAAAACACATAAAAACTAACATAAATAGGTCAGGACTGTTACAGTACCCCCCCCCCAAGGTGCGAACGCCGGGCGCACCAGCACAAAGTCCAGGGGAGGGTCCGGGTGGGCAGTTGACCACGGTGGTGGTTCCGGTTCCGGACGCTGTCCCCATACCACCATAGTCACTCCCCTCTTCTGTCTACCCCTACCACTGACCACCCAAACATTACCTTCCCCTAAATAATCAGCTAGCACCGGAACAAGGGGCAGCACCGGGACAAGGGGTAGCACCGGGACAAGGGGCAGCACAAAAACAAGGGGCAGCACCAGGATAAGGACCATCACTGGAATAAGGGGCAGCACCGGGACAAGGGGCAGCACCGGGACAAGGGGCAGCACCGGGACAAGGGGCAGCACCGGGACAAGGGGCAGCACCGGGACAAGGGGCAGCACCGGGACAAGGGGCAGCACCGGGACAAGGGGCAGCACCGGGACAAGGGGCAGCACCGGGACAAGGGGCAACACCGGGACAAGGGGCAGATCCCGGCTGAAGGACTCTGGCAGGTCCTGTTTGGACGGCTCTGGCAGGTCCATGCTGGCTGACGGCTCTCGACGCTCATGGCAGACTGACGGCTCTCTACGCTCATGGCAGGCTGACGGCTCTCGACGCTCATGGCAGGCTGACGGCTCTCGACGCTCATGGCAGGCTGACGGCTCTCGACGCTCATGGCAGGCTGACGGCTCTCGACGCTCATGGCAGGCTGACGGCTCTCGACGCTCATGGCAGGCTGACGGCTCACGACGCTCATGGCGCTCTGACGGCTCTGGCTGCTCATGGCTCTCTGACGGCTCTGGCTGCTCATGGCTCACTGACGGCTCTGGCTGCTCATGGCTCTTTGACGGCTCTGGCTGCTCAATGCTCACTGACGGCTCTGGCAGATCCTGTCTGGTTAGCGGCTCTGGCAGATCCTGTCTGGTTGGCGGCTCTGGCAGATCCTGTCTGGTTGGCGGCTCTGGCAGATCCTGTCTGGTTGGCGGCTCTGGCAGATCCTGTCTGGTTGGCGGCTCTGGCAGATCCTGTCTGGCTGACGGCTCTAGCGGCTCCTGTCTGGCTGATGGCTCTAGCGGCTCCTGTCTGGCTGACGGCTCTGTAGGCTCATGGCAGACGGGCGGCTTTGCAGGCTCATGGCAGACGGGCGGCTTTGCAGGCTCCTGGCAGACGGATGGCTCAGATGGCGCTGGGAAGACGGATGGCTCAGATGGCGCTGGGAAGACAGATGGCTCAGATGGCGCTGGGGAGACGGATGGCTCAGATGGCGCTGGGGAGACGGATGGCTCAGATGGCGCTGGGGAGACGGATGGCTCTGGCCGGATATGGCGCACTGTAGACCTGGTGCGTGGTGCCGGAACTGGAGGCACCGTGCTAATGATAAGCACCTTCCTACTAGTGCGGGGAGCAGAGACAGGGCACACTGAACTCTCAAAGCGTACTCTATACCTGGTGCGTGGTACCGGCACTGGTGGCACCTGGCTGAGGGCACGCACCTCAGGACTAGTACGGGGAGAAGTGACAGTGTGTACAGGACTTGGGAGACGCACAGGTGGCTTAGTGCGTGGGGCCGGAACTGGAGGCACCGAACTGGATACACGCACTATAAGGAGAGTGCGTGGAGGAGGAACAGGGCTCTGGAAATGCACTGGTAGCCTAGTGCGTAATATAGGCACTGTAGGTACTAGGCTGGGGCGGGGAGGTGGCGCCGGAAATACCGGACCGTGCAGGCGTACTGGCTCTCTTGAGCATTGAGCCTGCCCAACCTTACCTGGTTGAATGCTCCCGGTCGCCCTGCCAGTGCGGCGAGGTGGAATAGCCCGCACTGGGCTATGCAGGCGAACCAGGGAAACCATGCGTAAGGCAGGTGCCATGTATGCCGGCCCGAGGAGACGCACTGGAGACCAGACGCGTTGAGCCGGCCTCATGACACCTGGCTCAATGCCCAATCTAGCCCTACCAGTGCGGGGAGGTGGAATAACCCGCACTGGGCTATGCACACGTACAGGAGACACCGTGCGCTCTACTGCGTAACACGGTGTCTGCCCGTACTCCCGCTCTCCACGGTTAGCCTGGGAAGTGGGCGCAGGTCTCCTACCTGCCCTTGGCCCACAACCCCTTAGCCCCCCCCCAAGAAATTTTTGGGAGTTACTCACGGGCTTTTCGGGCTTCCGTGCAAGACGTGTCCCCTCATAATTCCGGTTACGAGCTTGAATCTCCGGCTTCCATCCACGTCTCCTAGCTGCCTCCTCATACCAGCGCTCCTGGGCTGTGGCTGCCTCACTCTTCTCACGAGAGCAGCGATTTCCTCCAGTTTGCGCCCAGGGTCCTCTACCAGACAGGATCTCCTCCCAAGTCCAAAAGTCCTTGTTGCTCCGTCGAGCATTTTTCCCATACCGCTTGGTCTCTGTATTTTGGTGGGTGATTCTGTTATAGCTGTCGCTTTCCTCATCCTCAGATGAGGTGAGGAGAGAAGGATCTTCTGACCAAAATGCGGAGTCTGGGAAATATGCCATCTTTATTTTATAACGAACACCGATGACAACGAAAACAAACACTTTCAAAACTTACAAAATAACAAACGACGTAGAACGGAACCTGAACATAAACTCACATAACAAACGTAAACTCACGGACAGGAACGTTACATCGAAACACACGAACAGCCAAACAGTCCCGTAAGTGAAACACATCGACAACGACGAAGACATCACAGGAGACAATCACCCAACAAACACACAGTGATAATGCCCTACCTAAATATGACTCTTGATTAGAGGAAAATGCAAACCACCTGCCTCTAATCAAGAGCCATACCAGGCAAACCGAAACCAACATAGAAACAGGTAACATAGACTGCCCACCCAAAACACATGCCCTGACCAAAAACACATAAAAACTAACATAAATAGGTCAGGACTGTTACAAATTTATGATGATAAATCGTGTTTCTGTCGATAAATGTTAAACGTTTATGTCGCCATCTTGTTTGCTATAGCTTCGCTTGGCGCAACCTGTATTGAAAAGTAAGGATAATTTAAAAAAATGTAAATCAGCGATTGCATTAAGAACTAATTTGTCTTTCGATTCCTGTCAACCCTGTATTTTTTAGTCAAGTATATGATTAGCTATTGATTAAACTAGATCACTCAAAGATGGCGACCGACTTTACCAGGCTTGTTTTGCTACTATTTTCATTGTATAACCACGTTTTTTTATGGCTAAATATGCACATTTTCGAACAAACTGTATATGTATGTTGTAATATGATGTTACAGGAGTGTCATCTGAAGGATTCTGAGAAGGTTAGTGAATAAATTAATATATTTTGGCGATGATATGATATCGCTCTCTTTGGCTAGAATCAGTGCTCGGGTAACATTTGCGTATGTGGTATGCTAATATAACGATTTATTGTGTTTTCGCCGTAAAACACTTAGAAAATCTGAAATGTTGTCTGAATTCACAAGATCTGTGTCTTTCCATTGCTATGTGCTGTGTATTTTGAACAAATGTTTTATGATGTGTAAATGGGTAATACACGTTGCTGTCTGTAGTAATTCTAGGAGCTTTGGTGAGATTTGTGATGCTGGCTGCAAAGGCAAACTATGATTTATACCTGAAATATGCAAATTTTTCTAACAAAACCTATCCTATACCATAAATATGTTATCAGACTGTCATCTGATGAGCTTTTTCTTGGTTAGTGGCTATCAATATCTTAGTTTAGCCGAATTGGTGATAGCTACTGGTGTTGAGAAAAAATGGTGGACAAAGAAAAGGGTGTCTTTTGCTAACATGGTTAGCCAATAGATTTACATATTTTGTCTTCCCTGTAAAACATTTTAAAAATCTGAAATGGTGACTTGATTCACAAGATCTGTATCTTTCATTAGGTGTCTTGGACTTGTGATTTAATGATATTTAGATGCTAAAATTTAAATGTGACGCTATGCTAGCGATGCTAATCAGTGTGGGGGGGGTGGGGGGGGGTGGGGGGGGGATCCCGGATCCCGGATCCGGGTTTCAGAGGCAGTAAAAGACATTAAGTCATCTGTAGTATTCAGAAATAATGTCTGTACTATATAGAGCATGCTTTGATAAGAGAAATTAAGTGATGTGACAAATGAATTTTTAATTGGAAAGGGGATTAGCTCTACCTTGGAAAAATAGTAAATAAAAGGTGTATAATACATGGGAGTATTTAGGAAAAATAAATAAATTATTAGTGGCATGACAACAAAATGACTGTTTCCATAGAATAGAGAGAGAAGGACACTATTACCTGATAAACAGGATGAATAGGACAAGGGAGGCACAGTCACATGGGACCAAAATGTGAAACTCGATTTGCAGGCGTTCTGATGTCAACATTCTATCATCAGAAAATACATTGCGATGAGGTTGTGTGTGTGGTTCCTCTAGTCCTCGCAGACGTGCGGGTGATTGGCAGAACTATTGACAAGATCTAAGAACCAATAAGAAAATAGCTCTCTGTTCTGGATATAGGTATATCGGGTATGGGAAAATTAGTGTAATGTGACATTAGAACTTAGTGCGGTAGTAGGAAATGCCGCTATACAAGAGTTTATATCCTTGTCAAAATAACAAACAACTAATTGGTTTGAGGTTAGTGAGAATGGAATTTTTTACTTGGCGGTGTATAGTCTCTGAGCGAACAATGAGTGTTTCATAGAGATTACAGTTTATATGTGGTCAAGAAGAAGTATTAGATCACGTTTGACTTGACATCTAGTAGAGTACCGATGGAATTTTAATTGTTAGACATTCTATACCACAATTCTCTGGAACTGTTAAAGACGCTTTAGAATAAAATCTATGGATAAGTAAAATTATTGGTTTGCTGACTAAAAGGTAACATTGTGAATATTAACGATATGTACACTTTCTTTTCCAGAAAGAATAAGGAAAAAAAGGTTTTTTTAATCTACTCTGGTCAACAATGTCATTGGAGACTGCATTACTGTGGAAAGCAGTTAATTAAAGTCAGCCGCTTTAAAAATAAAAATATCTGGATAAGGCTAAAACATGGAGTTCTGGATGAGTGAGTCCAGTCCCTTTGCGATTATTGGCTTATGGTTCACTAGTGAGTACACCATGTACTGGGAATGAATATGCATTAGTAGATTTATTGGAAGGGTTTTTTCCAATTCAGTTTCAAATTGGGTATGCAAAAGGATGGACATGTTTTTGAAAAATGTATTTAAGTTGTTCCTAAAGAAAGGGGGAGTGGAAACATATTAATGGTGTCAAAATGCCCTGAATCCTAGGAATTTCCTGTGAAAGACTGATCACCTTTTACTAGAAATTGTTGGAACAGGTGGGATTTACTTATAAATTGTTGAAAGGAATTGGGGTACTGATCTTTTTATTATCAGGCCACAAATGAGAGAAAAACTGAGACAAAGGGGCTATTGGAAAATAGATAATACTGGTATTTAAAGTGTTTAGTATAAATGTTAATTATTAAAGGGATGTTGTGTATTGAATAGATAAGGTCAAATTTGAGTTAAAGTAAACACTAAGGACTGTTATCCTGAATATTGGGTTGGAAAATGTATTTAAGAAATAACTGTTTAGTTATTTAGATATAGAACTGTTTAAATTTAATAGGCCTAGGGAAGCTCTGGAAACTAATCCTGAGACAAGGTGGTTGACAAAACTTACAGAATATTAGATTAAAGTTTTTTTTGTTTCTTTTGTTTTATAATGCCATTGGAATTGTAATGATAAAATATAATAATATAAGTAATTGAATAAAAAGGTAGTCTGTTGTGTGATGATACCCAAGAATGAAGAAGAAAGAGACCAATAATAACATGGGCATAGAATGAAACAGATGGACGTTTTCTCCAGGTTTAATTACATTACAAATAGTGGAAATTTATTGCAAATGTGTAATTATTATATATATATATATATATATATTTTTTCTCTTTTTCTTGTTTGGTCAATTTATTTTTGTTTTGAGGAACATAAGGTTGTGTATATGTTCCTGAGGAGGGACTGATACTGATATAAATGATATATAAATTGACTTAAGGATGTTTTAAGTATGTATCAAACAATGGCTGTTATGGGGTAGGGGACTCATAAATGAAGGTAATGATAGTGAAGGGGTGTTATTTCTAGAAACTATGTATAATAATAGAGATAATTCACAGAAAAGGAAAGACAGCTGGCTGTGTAAAATATAGGGACAATTCTAAAGTAAATAGAACAATTCACATATCTAAAGATATGGTAAAAAGAATAAGTGGTGGCATTTTGAACACTAGAGCAAAAGTTTAAGAAACTTATTACTTAGTTTTGATAGGATTGGATATTAATCCAACTGGAAGACATTTGACTGATTACATGTTATTGTACAGCAGTTGATGTAGGGAACATCATTTGACTATCATTGAATATTTCTGTGGCAGGAGGCCAGGTATTTGAGGCAGAATGGTTACATAGGGCTGTTATTAAAAATTAAGATTTAGTGATCTTGCTAATGTTGTCAGGAAATAACCCATGTGTTAGTGTGTATGTCCTCAGGAAAAAATAGCCAGAAATGGAAGGGTTTGGGCTGCATTCTGGAGACTGAGTGTACATCAAGATACACCAGGCTGGTGGTATACTTCTTACAGCACTACAGTGGTAAAGATCTTCATGTCTCTCTTTGGTGGGTGCATAAGTCTCACGAGAAGTAAGGTCCAGCTGAATAATGGGTGAGCTTGAAAACACCATGACAGAGGACGTGGAATCAGAGAGAGAGAGACTAGATTCCACTATAGACATACTGGGTTGAGTTTGGAGGCTACTTGTTTTATTTTTAATACATCATGTGAAAGAGAATGGATGATAGGATATTATACTCTAAACAAACATGTTAAAGGGATTGATATGAAAGCATATACAGTGTTGAATTAATTCAAGAAGAGAGAATGTTAATTGTAGGTTATGCACATGATTATCAGTTGAAATGGAGCAGATGGGAAACTAAGTAAAAATGACATGATTTGGGAACACCTCTCAGAACCTGTGGCCGAAAGGGGAAGACTGGGTGGAAGCATGAGGAAGCTTTTTAGGGCTTTTATTTTTGTGGAGTCCAGCAGAAAAGTATCCTGGAGGCATAGAGTCAGGTAAAGAGAGAGTGGGAATTGTCATGGTCTCAGATTTCAGTTTGCATGAATATATTTATGCATAACACATAACATTGTCAATGCTGTTATGTTTTGTCTGTTGTTTTCCAAGTCTTATGTTTAGGAAACCAGAAGGAGAGGGGTTCGCCAGCTTAAGCTGGAATGTCAGTTTGTTGTGTGATGAGTGATGGAAGTAAGAGGATGTATGGTGCAATCATAGAACAGAGGCCATAAGTCTCTAAGTATGAATGCCTTTGCAGAAAGTAGGCAGAAACCTGAACCAGGACGAGAGGTTCTGTGTTTGATGATCCAAGGGGACCAGAAGGACCTCTCTCAGTGATACCAGGAGATCTAGTCCACGTTCGAGGGTTCCGGAGGAAGTGGGATCCACCGAGGAGAGAAGGACCCTACGAGGTGGCAACAGCCACAAAAACAGCAGTCCAAGTGAAAGGAAGCCAGACGTGGTACCATCTGAACCACTGCAGCTGAGTCCTAACAGAGAGAAGGATACAACCACATAGAGATGAGGACACAGAGGATGCTGATTCACCAGGAGGGAGCCTGGAGGGAGCAGGAGCAGCAGAAACGATTGAGACGCCAGGGAGGAGCCAAGAAAACAGCAAATCAAGTGAAAGCCAAAATATGACACGTGCACCGACTAATGCACCCAGAAGAGGAGGAGAGGCCTCACAAGGAACAGAATAAGAACGTTTCTTCCCTAAAATTGAAACCCTTCCAGATGGAAGCTAAGTCCGGCCTGAGGAGGGAGCTTCAGGTGAAGAAAGAGGAGGAAAAGTCCCGCAAGCTGAAGAAAATGGGGATTACCCCACAATTGACTTTTAAACTTTTGAATGGCCTCCTTTACAGACAATTGATGTTAGAACAATAAAAGAATAATGACATTGACATAACAGAAGTAACAGTGAATGCTAGTATAGAAACAACAGACTAATGCACAATCAAGATGTATGGTGGGAGTAGGAAGAGAAGAATGGAATCAGCCGAACAATCCAAAAAGACTGACAAGGTTAGAATCTATGTTCCACCTCAATTTATAACAGAAGCAGGAGAACTGAAGTCTATCTCAATCATAAGGATCAAACCCTTCTCGGAGATGGCACTCTGTGGATGGACATATCACCAAACAAAGGGACAAGTCGTTTGGGATCCGAAAGGATGTGACCTGACATTAATCAAAGAAAAAGACGAGAGGGTGCTCATCATGAATCAGATTGAACCAGTTGAAGGTGAAGAATTAATAGTTGAAATAACAAGAACAACAGTGACCGAAGGGAGTAGCACCACTAGATGACATCGACTGCCCTTACCAAGCAGACCACCGTGCCAACAAAGCAACCTGAGACATCAGTCAGGAGAGTTTTTACTGATATTTGAAACTTTCTGATAAACTCTAATGATCTACCTCAAGATAAGAACATTGAAAAAGCAACAGAATTAGATATATCAGAATCAGAAGCACTCAAGGACACCACACGAGAAGAAGTAGTGAAGAAGGAGTGATACGAATGGGCTAAGTATATGGCAGACACAGAATGGACAATTGTATTTTGTGAAGAAAATCACCTTTGTCTGATCTTTTAATAGTCTCTGAACCAGCATCATGTAAAAACTGTGTAAGTTGGAAAAATGACTATTGTACCAATAGAAAGTATTCTATTCCCTTGTGTGACATAAAATGTAGGATTGCTCTGGGTAAGCACTAGGGGTAAAACTATGTTGAATGAGACCATGATGGGAGACAATGATTGTGTTGCCTATAATATTAGAACTGAATTAAATGTACCTCAATTAGACAGAGGTACCGTGGTTAAAGGAAAATATGAATGTTTTTACAGACACCACACCGAAGGAATTGATGTAGGAAACACCACTGTAGAATGTGATACTATTTGGGTGTTAGAGAATGCGGGAGTTCGTAAAAGTAATGATAAAGGGTTGATTATGAATAGAAAAGGGTTGTGTAGTTACATAACTCAGGTTGCGCCATCTCTTACTATGTTGAAAATTCAAGACAGAGGTATTGCTGATAGTTTCTGGATGTGTGGAAAAAACTAACTGTTGAATGTATTGCCTGATGGATGGATTGGTCCTTGTGCCTTAGTTAGAGCAATTAAATAGGTTACTATTATTGAATCACTCCATGATGACTATGTTAAACCTAGAGTTAAAAGGGTTTATGATAAGGATCCTGAGGTATACCTTAATGCAATTGGACTGCTTAGAGGTCTACCTAGGGATTTCAAGGCCAGAGATGAGGTTAAATCAGGATTTGAATCTATATTTTTGTGGATAACACCAAATTAGAATTTAGAGTGGATTAATTTTATTGGCTATAACCAACAGGGATTCATTAACTATACTTAATTGGCTCTTAGTGGAGAAGGGTGGAGTTTGTGTCATGTTTGGGGATGACTGTTGCACCTTTATTCCCAATATTGCTATGGCCAAACTCAAAGGATTATGAGCAGAAGTAAAGGCTAATTCTGGTTTAGACTCTCATGTTTGGGATTGGTTGGACCTAGCATTAGGAAAGTGGGGAGCCATGTTTGCTAGGATGGCCATCATGTTGGGAGGAGGGTTATGGGCTCTGGGTATTGCATTTTGTTGTGTTATACCCCTGCTAAAGTCAATTGTGGTTCAGACAACAGTTAAACAGATGTCTGTCAGGAGAGATGACCCTCCTGTGGTGATTGATCCTGTACCGGGAAGCCCAGGCAATTATACCAATAAGTATGGAAAGCCTTGCAATGCGGTTGGAGGACCTCTTGACTGCCCCTTTGGTAACCCTAACTGTCTCTATGAAGTGATTGGGGGTGGGGGTGGGGGGGGGGGGGGGTTCATGCGTGTCATGGTTTCCATGTATATGTTCAATTACCCAGTTCAGATTAATGTTTACTCATACATGTCCACAAAAAGTGTAATTTGCGTCACAATTGCAAGTGGTGTACAAAAATTCATGAGGATGGTCATTATCATCACCTAGAACCTTTTTTCTGTCAAAGTGTCAAAGAGGAGATTGTCTTATATGTAAGGATGAGGACTGTGGTCTTATGTAAAGGGGTTTTAGCATATCTATTTTGTCTAATGCTTTGTGTTCTTTGTAACCTCAGGCAGGGATTCATACTACATGCTCATTGCTTCATCAAAATATAATGGTTGATTATTAGTGTTTTTTATTTTAACTAGATCTTTCATTCCTATTTTATGTTATTAATTGGAGATGTTTGGTCTAGTTGGGTTTTGTAAGTGTATTATGTTTCAATTGGATCTTTTCTTCCTGTCTGTGTTTATGTATTGGAGATGTTTGGTACAAGTGATTTGTAAGCTTTATTTTGATAATGTTTTAGTCAATTGTTGGTATTGATATCTACTCTCTATATGTCATTTTAGTATAGTTTTTGAGGTTAATTACCCTCAAGAGGAGGGATTATGTAGGAGTAATTGACATATGTAGGTAGATATCACACTATTAAACAATAGACAGGAGTATACTAGAAAATAGTATAAGAAGGCAGATGTGAGTGCATTTGCCATTCTGGTAAATACAGGAAACCAAAGATTAGCAGATGGCCAAAGTCATACGTGCTTTAAAGTGCATGTATGGAAAAAGCTTTGACACACTAGATTTATAGTCTACCCATTCCACTACGTATGTGTCAGACACCTAGGCGCCTAAAAGCAATTGGATACCCTAAGGATAGGGGGGGAACAGAACAAAGAGTGCATTGATTTAGTGGTGAAGGGAAGGGAAAAAGAGTTTGTTGACACACTAAGATAGAGGGTCTGACCACTATTATAATTTAACTGAAAGCAGATGATGGGCGTTAGTATGCGTGAACAAGCAGGAAGCCTGAACTAAAAAGATAATGATGTTGAAGAATTAGGGGAAGTATGTTTATTTGCATATGGGGTGGACTCATATGCTATTTGGGTATAAAGAGCGAACCAGTGCTCTGGGAGGGTGTGTGTTCCGCGGGACATTCCAGATGGTTATACAATTGTAAATAAAAGCATGTTTTGATTTCACAAGTTCTTATAAAGCGTTATATTTCTGAGATGATTTTCCACGACAATCCCATCACCTGAATTCTGATCACCAATTCACACACCTGTATGTCATTATCACACACTATTTAGTTCAGTTCTTTGCACCCCAGCTTTGTGAGGTATTGTTTGTTTTGTGATACACTTCTATTCGGAGCGCTGGATTTCCTGTACTTTACTCTTCCTGTGTATGATCGTTTTTGCCTGCCTCACTAACGACCCCTTTTGCCTATTCCCTGCCTGTACCTTAGCCTATCGGATTTCCTGTTATCAACCTATTGCCTGATCTCCCTGACGACGTTACTAGCCTTTTCCCTGCCTGTACTGTTGCCTTTTTGGACCCCCTGTGCATGACCTTCTGCTGGACCCGGTTACCTGCCTCCTCCTGTGATCCTTTACACTAAACACCTGCTGCACCCTGCGCTTGAACCCAGCTCTCTGTCCCCCTTCGTACTCATTACAGGTGCAGCGGTCTAAGGCACTGCAAGTCAGTGCTAGAGGCCCAGCATCGTCCGGGTTTGGCCGGTGTAGGTCGTCATTGTAAATAAGAATTTGTTCTTAACTGACATGCTTAGTTAAATAAAGGTTAAAGAAACTCCGAGGAGGGTCTGAGGAGTGGCCAGTCCTCTTCTGGCTGTGTCGGGTGGAGATTATAACAGTACATGGCCAAGATGTTAAAATGCTCATTGATGACCAGCAGTGTCAAATAATAATAATAATCACAGTGGTTGTAGAGGGTAAAAATGTCAGTTGGCTTTTCATAGCCGAGCATTCAGAGTTAGAGACAGCAGGTGCGGTAGAAAGAGAGAGTTGAAAACAGCCTGTCCGGAACAAGGTAGCACGTCCGGTGAACAGGTCAGGGTTCCATAGCCGCAGGCAGAACAGTTGAAACTAGAGCAGCAGCACGACTAGGTGGACTGGGGACAGCAAGTAGTCATCAGGCCAGGTAGTCCTGAGGCAAGGTCCCAGGGCTCAGGTCCTCCAGGAGGGGAGAGAGAGAGAATTAGAGGGAGCATAGTTAAATTCACATAGGACACCAGATAAGACAGCAGAAATACTCCAGACATAACAGACTGACCCTAGCCCCCCGACACAAACTATTGCATTATAAATACTAAAGGCTGAGACAGGAGGGGTCAGGAGACACTGTGACCTTGTCCGACGATACCCCTGGACAGGGCCAACCAGGCAGGATATAACCCCACCCACTTTGCCAAAGCACAGCCCCCACACCAATAGAGGGATATCTTCAAACCACCAACTTACTACCCTGAGACAATGCTGAGTATAGCCCACAAAGATCTCCCCCACGAAGATCTCCCCCACGGCACGAACCCAAGGGAGGCGCCAAACCCAGACAGGAAGATCTCGTCAGTGACTCAACCCACTCAAGTGACGCACCCCTCCTAGGTATGGGATGGACGAGCACCAGTAAGCCAGTGACTTAGCCCCAGAGACCGGGATTCTCTGCCTCTAACCCTGTGGAGAGAGGGGAACTGGCCAGGCAGAGACAGCAAGGGTGGTTCATTGCTCCAGTGCCTTTCCGTTCACCTTCAGACCTCTGGACCAGACTACACTCAATCATAGGACCTACTGAAGAGATGAGTATTCACTATAGACTTAAAGGTCAAGACCGAGTCTGCATCTCTCACATGGGTAGGCAGACATTCCATAAAAATTGAGCTCTATAGGAGAAAGCCCTTCCTCCAGCTATTTGCTTAGAAATTCTAGGGACAATAAGGAGGCCTGCGTCTTGTGACCGTAGCGTACGTGTAGGTATGTACGACAGGACCAAATCGGAGCGATAGGTAGGAGCAAGCCAATTTAATGCTTTGCATGTTAGCAGTAAAACCTTGAAATCAGGCCTAGCCTTGACAGGAAGCCAGTGTAAAGACTAGCACTGGAGTAATATGATCACATTTTTTTTGTTCTAGTCAAGATTCTATCAGCCGTGTTTAGCACTAACTGAAGGTTATTTACTGCTATACCTGGGTAGCCGGGAAAGTAGAGCATTGCAGTAGTCTAATCTACAGTAGAAGTGACAAAAGCATGGATGAACTTTTCTGCATAATATTTGGACAGAAATTTTCAGATTTCTGCAATGTTACGAAGATGGAAAAACGTTGTCCTTGAAAAAGTCTTGATACGTACGTCAAAAGAGAGATCAGGAAATGATTAAGTTGAAGCTTTTATCAAATCAAGTTTCTTTGGTCCTATACACATATTTAGAAGATGTTATCGGGGTTTAGCGAAATGCTTGTGTTCCTAGATCCAACATTACAGTGTGATGGGATGTATAGACATTATGGACAGTATGTGGATAGAATAGTATATGTTCAGCAATTATTGAATAGGACGGCCTTGAATAGAATACAGAATATACATATGAAATGAGTAAAACAGTATGTAAACATTATTAAAGTGACCAGTGTTCCACGTCTTTTAACATAGGGCAGCAGCCTCTAATGTACAGGGATAAGTAACCGGGTGGTAGCCAGCTTTTGACAGTGACTAAGTTTAGGGCAGGGTACTGGGTGGAGTTTGATGGCCTTGAGATAGAAGCGGTTTCTCAGTCTTTCTGTCCCAGCTTTGATGAACCTGTACTGAAGTCGCCTTCTGGATGGTATTGGGGTGAACCAGAAGGCGAGGTCAGTACAGGTGCATTAAAGCTGGGACCGTGATATGTTTGTACAGTTTATGGTTGAGAAAGGGGAGAACGACCAAGGTTTTTACCTGTAGATTGGGTTCTTATGTTCCGTAGACACTGAGGCATCTAGAGCAATCCAGTTCTCAGAGCTCTGTGGGCAATTTAGAGCAGTAAATGTAGTTTCAGCTGTCTAAAACATTTTTAAATAATAGAAACAACAGCTAAGAGCCGTGAGTGTAGAATAATACATATTTTCAGAATAATAATATTTAATCCTCTCCTCAACAAAACGGTTGCGATCCAAACATTCCCACAGATGATCTAAAGTCACAATAGATATTAAGGAATGAAATCACCAGACAATGTATGTGCAGTATCTATCCAGTAAACAACCAAATAACCTATAAGAATGAATTCATCCATGTAATAATTAACAAATAATCTTTTATCCCAATATTTTGTTTAATAAATGAACATTTGATTAACTTTATCTTCACATAGCTTTATATATTTCTGGGAAGGCTATCATCTTTGTGGAAATGACTGTTTGTATTTGTCTCTGAAAGTCCCTGTCACGCCCTGGCCTTAGTTATCTTTGTTTTCTTTATTATTTTAGTTAGGTCAGGGTGTGACACGGGGGATGTTTGTGTGTTTTTGTCTAGTCGAGGGTGTTTGTAGTGTCTAGGGGGTTTTGGTAGAGTTTATGGGGTTGTGTTCAGTGTAGGTGTCTAGGTATGTCTATGGATGCCTGAGTGGTTCTCAATCAGAGACAGCTGTCTATCGTTGTCTCTGATTGGGAGCCATATTTAAGGCAGCCATAGGCATTAGACAGGTTGTGGGTAATTGTCTATGTCTAAACGTTAGTAGCTTGTGTCTGCACTTTCGTTTTGTAGCTTCACGGTCGTTTTTTTTTTTTTTTGTTAGTTTGTAAAAGTGTTTCGTTTCGTGTTCATCTTCTCTAAATAAAAAGGAAGATGTATTCGTATCACGCTGAGCCTTGGTCCACTCTTCCACCAGAAGACGATCGTGACAGTCCCTTACTCGCTGTAATATAATTAATAGCATGTTATTGACTGTTATTAATAACCTGTTATAAAAGCACACACTTTTGATAGCACATGTAGTTTTTACCTACGTTGAAATACCTAGAGTCCCTACTGCTAAACACACTATAGTAAACGAAGGGTATCAGTATAACCCTCACCTTGGTGTATTGATGTGGCCATTTTCAGTCATATCTGCTACTGTGTATCCCAGCCAGTGGCGATTCCAGCATGTAAATCTTGGTGGGGCAAAAATAAATGAAAGTGGGATGCATGCCAGCAAAGCCACTACACAACACAACACTTAACAATACATTAATTGCACTATAACGGGGACAAACGGTGCCCACAAACTGTTAAGGCCTACATAAAGCTGTCCCAACAGCAGAGTCCCAACAGCAGTCTCAACACCTTACCACTGCTACACCTGGCTATCAGCGGAGCCTTGTCTGGCAGCGAAACACTTCATTCAGCCTAATTTACTGCATTCTAAAAAAACATAGCTGATATTGCTGACTTGCTTAAACAAATGTGGTTTCTAATGACACTTGAGATGTACAAACTGTGGCATAAGGGGACGACAAGCGGATAAGAGGCAATCCATAATTTTGATTACGACATTAATGAGCGAGCTAGGACAGACGTAGTCAATACAACTATTTGTTTAGCACTTTTGAAATGTACAGCGACCGAGTTCAGAACATGGGGCGTTCTTACAGTGTTCTTGTTATGCTGGTGAATGAGGACCCAAAAGCGACGTAATAGAAACAGAGTCTTTATTCCAGTCTTAAACAAACAATGATTCTCCTGGATATTATCAAAGGTAAATCCAAAACAGGAAACTGAAATCCTCTCGTCAGTAGAGAGGAACGACTGGAGATGCGACCACAGACTGCAGGTCGCTTCAGGAAGGCATAGACCGTAGCTGACATAGACACCTGCTCACACGCAGCATCTGAAGAAGGCAAAAACATGACAGGGCGGAACAAGGACACAGAACAGCAAACATCAAACAAGAATCCGACAAGGACAGAAGCGGAAAACAGAGGGAGAAATAGGGACTCTAATCAGAGGGCAAAATAGGGGACAGGTGTGAAAGAGTAAATGAGGTAGTTAGGAGAATGAGAAACAGCTGGGAGCAGGAAACGGAACGATAGAGAGAGAGAGCGAGAGAGGGAGAGAGGGAGGGGGAGAGAGAGGGATAGAAAGAGGGAAAGAACCAAATAAGACCAGCAGAGGGAAACGAATAGAAGGGAAGCACAGGGACAAGACATGGTAATCAATGACAAAACATGACAGTACCCCCCCACTCACCGAGCGCCTCCTGGCGCACTCGAGGAGGAACCCTGGCGGCAACGAAGGAAATCATCAATCAACGAACGGTCCAGCACGTCCCGAGATGGAACCCAACTCCTCTCCTCAGGACCGTAACCCTCCCAATCCACTAAGTACTGGTGACCACGTCCCCGAGAACGCATGTCCATGATCTTCCGTACCTTGTAAATAGGTGCGCCCTCGACAAGGACGGGGGGGGGGGGGGGGAAGACGAACGGGGGCGCGAAGAAAAGGCTTGACACAAGAGACATGGAAGACAGGGTGGACGCGACGAAGATGTCGCGGAAGAAGCAGTCGCACAGCGACAGGATTGACGACCTGAGAGACACGGAACGGACCAATGAACCGCGGAGTCAACTTGCGAGAAGCTGTCGTAAGGGGAAGGTTACGAGTGGAAAGCCACACTCTCTGACCGCGACAATACCTAGGACTCTTAATCCTACGTTTATTGGCGGCTCTCACAGTCTGCGCCCTGTAACGGCAAAGTGCAGACCTGACCCTCCTCCAGGTGCGCTCACAACGTTGGACAAAAGCCTGAGCGGAGGGAACGCTGGACTCGGCGAGCTGGGACGAGAACAGAGGAGGCTGGTAACCAAGACTACTCTGAAACGGAGATAGCCCGGTAGCAGACGAAGGAAGCGAGTTGTGCGCGTACTCAGCCCAGGGGGGCTGTTCTGCCCAAGACGCAGGGTTTCGAAACGAAAGGCTGCGTAATATGCGACCAATCGACTGATTGGCCCTTTCTGCTTGACCGTTAGACTGGGGATGAAACCCGGAAGAGAGACTGACGGACGCACCAATCAATCGACAGAACTCCCTCCAAAACTGTGACGTGAATTGCGGACCTCTGTCTGAAACGGCGTCTAACGGGAGGCCATGAATTCTGAACACATTCTCAATGATGATTTGTGCCGTCTCCTTAGCGGAAGGAAGCTTAGCGAGGGGAATGAAATGTGCCGCCTTAGAGAACCTATCGATAACCGTAAGAATCACAGTCTTCCCCGCAGACGAAGGCAGACCGGTAATAAAGTCTAAGGCGATGTGAGACCATGGTCGAGAAGGAATGGGAAGCGGTCTGAGACGACCGGCAGGAGGAGAGTTACCTGACTTAGTCTGCGCGCAGTCCGAACAAGCAGCCACGAAACGGCGCGTGTCCCGCTCCTGAGTAGGCCACCAAAACCGCTGGCGAATAGAAGCAAGCGTACCCCGAACGCCGGGGTGGCCAGCTAACTTGGCAGAATGAGCCCACTGAAGAACAGCCAGACGAGTAGAGACAGGAACGAACAGAAGGTTACTAGGACAAGCGCGCGGCGACGCAGTGTGAGTGAGTGCTTGCTTTACCTGTCTCTCAATTCCCCAGACAGTCAACCCGACAACACGCCCTTCAGGGAGAATCCCCTCGGGGTCGGTAGAAGCCACAGGAGAACTAAAGAGACGGGATAAGGCATCAGGCTTGGTGTTCTTATTTCCCGGGCGATAGGAAATCACAAACTCGAAACGAGCGAAAAACAACGCCCAACGAGCTTGACGTGCATTAAGTCGTTTGGCAGAACGGATGTACTCAAGGTTCTTATGGTCAGTCCAAACGACAAAAGGGACGGTCGCCCCCTCCAACCACTGTCGCCATTCGCCTATGGCTAAGCGGATGGCGAGCAGTTCGCGGTTACCCACATCATAGTTGCGTTCCGATGGCGACAGGCGATGAGAAAAGTAAGCGCAAGGATGGACCTTATCGTCAGACTGGAAGCGCTGGGGCAGAATGGCTCCCACGCCCACCTCTGAAGCGTCAACCTCGACAATGAATTGTTTAGTGACGTCAGGAGTAACAAGGATAGGGGCGGATGTAAAACGCTTCTTGAGGAGATCAAAAGCTCCCTGGGCGGAACCGGACCACTTAAAGCAAGTCTTGACAGAAGTCAGAGCTGTGAGAGGGGCAGCCACTTGACCGAAATTACGAATGAAACGCCGATAGAAATTAGCGAAACCGAGAAAGCGCTGTAACTCGACACGTGACTTAGGAACGGGCCAATCGCTGACAGCCTGGACCTTAGCGGGATCCATCTGAATGCCCTCAGCGGAAATAACAGAACCGAGAAATGTGACAGAGGAGACATGAAAGGCGCACTTCTCAGCCTTCACGTAGAGACAATTCTCTAAAAGGCGCTGGAGTACACGTCGAACGTGCTGAACATGAATCTCGAGTGACGGTGAAAAAATCAGGATATCGTCAAGGTAAACGAAAACAAAGATGTTCAGCATGTCTCTCAGTACATCATTAACTAATGCCTGAAAAACAGCTGGAGCATTAGCGAGACCGAACGGCAGAACCCGGTATTCAAAATGCCCTAACGGAGTGTTAAACGCCGTCTTCCACTCGTCCCCCTCTCTGATGCGTACGAGATGGTAAGCGTTACGAAGGTCCAACTTAGTAAAGAACCTGGCTCCCTGCAGAATCTCGAAGGCTGACGACATAAGGGGAAGCGGATAACGATTCTTAACCGTTATGTCATTCAGCCCTCGATAATCCACGCAGGGGCGCAGAGTACCGTCCTTCTTCTTAACAAAGAAAAACCCCGCTCCGGCGGGAGAGGAAGAAGGCACAACGGTACCGGCGTCGAGAGAAACAGACAGATAATCCTCGAGAGCCTTACGTTCGGGAGCCGACAGAGAGAATAGTCTACCCCGAGGGGGAGTGGTCCCCGGAAGGAGATCAATACAACAATCATACGACCGGTGAGGAGGAAGAGAGCTGGCTCTGGACCGACTGAAGACCGTGCGTAGATCATGATATTCCTCCGGCACTCCTGTCAAATCACCAGGTTCCTCCTGAGTAGAGGGGACAGAAGAAACAGGAGGGATAGCAGACATTAAACACTTCACATGACAAGAAACGTTCCAGGATAGGATAGAATTACTAGACCAATTAATAGAAGGATTATGACATACTAGCCAGGGATGACCCAAAACAACAGGTGTAAAAGGTGAACGAAAAATCAAAAAGGAAATGGTCTCACTGTGGTTACCAGATACTGTGAGGGTTAAAGGTAGTGTCTCACATCTGATACTGGGGAGAGGACTACCGTCTAAGGCGAACATGGGCGTGGCCTTCCCTAACTGTCTGAGAGGAATGTCATGTTTCCGAGCCCATGCTTCGTCCATAAAACAACCCTCAGCCCCAGAGTCTATCAAGGCACTGCAGGAAGCAGCCGAACCGGTCCAGCGTAGATGGACCGACAAGGTAGTACAGGATCTTGATGGAGAGACCTGAGTAGTAGCGCTCACCAGTAGCCCTCCGCTTACTGATGAGCCCTGGCCCTTTACTGGACATGACATGACAAAATGTCCAGCAGAACCGCAATAGAGGCAAAGGCGGTTGGTGATTCTCCGTTCCCTCTCCTTAGTCGAGATGCGAATACCTCCCAGCTGCATGGGCTCAGTCTCTGAGCCGATGGGAGGAGATGGTTGAGATGCGGAGAGGGGAAACACCGTTAACGCGAGCTCTCTACCACGAGCTCGGTGACGAAGATCTACCCGTCGTTCTATGCGGATGGCGAGTGCAATCAAAGAGTCCACGCTGGAAGGAACCTCCCGGGAGAGAATCTCATCCTTAACCTCAGCGTGGAGTCCCTCCAGAAAACGAGCGAGCAACGCCGGCTCGTTCCAGTCACTGGATGCAGCAAGAGTGCGAAACTCTATAGAGTAATCCGTTATGGATCGATCACCTTGACATAGGGAAGCCAGGGCCCTGGAAGCCTCCTTCCCAAAAACTGAACGATCAAAAACCCGTATCATCTCCTCCTTAAAGTTCTGATAAACGTTAGAACACTCAGCCCTTGCCTCCCAGATAGCTGTGCCCCACTCCCGAGCCCGACCAGTAAGGAGTGATATGACGTAAGCGATCCGAGCTCTCTCTCCTGAGTATGTGTTGGGCTGGAGAGAGAACACAATATCACACTGGGTGAGAAAGGAGCGACACTCAGTGGGCTGCCCAGAGTAACATGGTGGGTTATTAACCCTAGGTTCCGGAGACTCGGAAGACCAGGAAGTAGCTGGTGGCACGAGACGAAGACTCTGAAACTGTCCTGAGAGATCGGAGACATGAGCGGCCAGGGTCTCAACGGCATGACGAGCAGCAGACAATTCCTGCTCGTGTCTGCCGAGCATTGCTCCCTGGATCTCGACGGCAGTGTTGCGAGAATCCGTAGTCGCTGGGTCCATTCTTGGTCGGATTCTTCTGTTATGCTGGTGAATGAGGACCCAAAAGCGACGTAATAGAAACAGAGTCTTTATTCCAGTCTTAAACAAACAATGATTCTCCTGGATATTATCAAAGGTAAATCCAAAACAGGAAACTGAAATCCTCTCGTCAGTAGAGAGGAACGACTGGAGACGCGACCACAGACTGCAGGTCGCTTCAGGAAGGCATAGACCGTAGCTGACATAGACACCTGCTCACATGCAGCATCTGAAGAAGGCAAAAACATGACAGGGCGGAACAAGGACACAGAACAGCAAACATCAAACAAGAATCCGACAAGGACGATAGAGATAGAGAGAGAGAGCGAGAGAGGGAGGGGGAGAGAGAGGGATAGAAAGAGGGAAAGAACCAAATAAGACCAGCAGAGGGAAGCACAGGGACAAGACATGATGATCAAAGACAAAACATGACAGTTCTCCCTGTACACCAAGTTAGAGTCTTAGGATAAATAAAGTGGGAGTATGAGCATATAAACGTTTCTCTAAAACAGGTTATAGGCTGCATGTGCACCATCAAGTAAGAACAGTATGTGAAATTAAGAGGGGCAAATAGACCAAATTATTAGCGTGAGGCACAAACCACTCATGGCTGAATTTGCGATTTCCAACTTGTTGTTTGTAATGTTCATGTCCAATAGCCGTTGAGCACTGATATGTTTTATATATCATTTATCTTCAATATTTATCTCCATTGACAAGGATTTAAAAGGATTTGCCAGTAGATTGTCGACTTGATTCATGATGATGACTGCTAGCTAAGATTTTGTGTCACACTGGTATAAACGATTTGGAGACAGGCGGAGGAATACATCACGGGACGAGACCCGTAATACAGAAAGAACAGAACATGCAGCACAGGCTGAGACAACTCATAGGTACTCACACGACCAACGGACATGGGAACAATAATCAACAGCCAAATGGTGAACCAAAGGGCACATTTATACAATTACAATCAGTGGGAATGGGGACCAGGTGTGTGTAATGACACAGTTCCGGAGGGATCCGTGACATTTTGAAAGTAAGATGCTGACATTATCAGTCCAATCAAAGCTACTGTACATATAATGTGATTTGACGTCATTTTATCTGTGGCAAATTACCTTGAGCCTTCTTGGAAGGGCACTTCTAATGTAACTCTATGGTCAATTATAACGTGATTAAACTAATCATGTAAACATTTATTAACTAGGAAGTCGGGACCATCACGGGAAAATGTTGTTTAAAGAGTTACTATCTCCCAAATTGAATTCTCCTGAGATATTTTCATATCACAGATAACAGTCACTTATTAATGGATAATTACCTCGGTCAGTCTCGTCTTGAACATAGTTATTTCTTGTAGTCTGCACGAACCCTACTTTATTTATGAATCAGCGATACACAAATTGGCTCAATTATTTATTTACTAACTAATTAAACCGGTACAGAACACACAAAGCATACTAACATTATACAGTAAATTCAGTCTCTAGAAGACTAACAAAACATGACAGTTTGGTTATAACACGATGGCGAATTCAGAGAGACGAAGGGGGGAGGAAGAGAGACAAAGGAATTACGCTCATATTATACTTACGATTGAGCTGTCCTTGATCATCGAGATCCTTTGGTCACGGAGATGTTGGGTGTACGACTCTGGTTTGGCCACCAGAGATCAGCATGTCCTTGGTCTTTGTGGTTGAATCTGTGTTTTAAATTCACTGCTCGACTGAGGGACCTTACAGATAATTGTGTGTGTAGGGTACAGATATGAGGTAGTCATTCAATAATCATGTTAAACACTATTATTGCACATAGTAAGTCCATGCAAATTATTATGTGACTTGTTAAGCAAATGTGTACTCCAAAACCTATTTAGACTTCCCATAACAAGTTGAATACTTATTGACTCAAGACATTTGAGCTTTTAATGTTTTATTAAATTGTAAACATTTCTACAAACATAATTCCACTTTGACATTAAGTACTGCCAGAACACTCCTGCTGTGTTCCGGCCAGTGACACAAAATCTCAATGTAATCCATTTTAAATTCAGACTGTAACACAACAAAATGTGCAATAAGTCAAGGGGTGTGAATACTTTCTGAAGATATGTGACACACAAATGTAAGCAAGGTTTTAAATGATTGTTTTAGTCAAATATTACGTACATCTGAGATTCTTGCGGTCAAGTTGAAGTCTACAAATGATTTGTGATTATGTTCTGTCCAACCTGATCATCCGCTGAAGTAAACATCAGCCCACGGCTGAATCTAGGTGATGATCCTTATACTGGGTTGGCTGTCTTCTTTTCTCTTCGAGTCAATTGTATTTCCAGGATCCAATAGAGATAAATACCTCAGTTACTTTCAACTAGATATATAACCATTATATAACATGAGCATTAAACTGCTTTCCAATGCAGAAACAATTGGAAGTTCGATCTTTAAATGTCACAACAACATGGATGTAACAATCCCAAAGCAAACATGAAGAGGTGCTATCAATGTCCCACAAAATTATTTGAAATTGAAAAGTCCAAGTTTCCATCTTCTGTTACTAAAATACACCTCTTGGAACAGAACTGATCAGGCTAAGTGGTTAGACTCCCCTGTATTCTACAGTCCGGAAAGAACTAGACCACTGCTAACACTGGAAGTGAAACTGAAAGTTGCCCGTTATTTAATTAAAACCTCTGAAGGAGTCTTCTATGTTTCTTTCTCTTCTCTTGCCAGTTCTGGGCTGGATATCAAAGGTGCCAGCTAGGCAAAGCAATGCCTTGCAAAGAAGGGCACCTATTGGTAGATGGGTAAAAATGAAAAAGCAGACTTAGCCCCTTTAACACTCCTGCTGTGTTCTCTCTGAAAAATGTAGTTCATTTAATCTGATTGTCATAAGGTTCCATGACTTTGTCCACACAGGGCATCTGAACGCACAAAATACATTTGGATAATTTTCGGGAATTTAATATTAACGGGAATTTTATTTAACTTCTGTACACCTGTGGTTATATATTTTTTTATTTTACCTTTATTTAACTAGGGAAGTCAGTTATGAACAAATTCTTATTTTCAATGACGGCCTAGGAACAGTGGGTTAACTGCCTGGTTCAGGGGCAGAACGACAGATTTGTACCTTGTCAGCTCAGGGATTTGAACTTGCAACCTTTCGGTTACTAGCCCAATGCTCTAACCACTAGCTTCTTATTGTCTTGATTGGGCTCTGAGCTCCGACCTCAGATTATTGCATGGTTTGCTTTTTCAGTAAAGCTTTTTTGAAATCTGACACAGCGGTTGCATTAAGGAGAAGTGGATCTAAAATTCCATGTATAACACCTGCATCTTTGATCAACGTTTATGATGACTATTTCTGTAAATTGATGTGGCTCTCTGCAAAATCACCGGATGTTTTTGGAACTACTGAACATAACGCGCCAATGTATACTGAGATTTTTTTATATAAATATGAACTTTACCGATCAAAACATACATGTATTGTGTAACATGAAGTCCTATGAGTGTCATCTGATGAAGATCATCAAAGGTTAGTGATTAATTGTATCTCTATTTGTGCTTTTTGTGACTCCTGTCTTTGGCTGGAAAAATGGCAGGGTTTTTTCTGTGATTTGGCGGTGACCTAACATAATCGTTTGTGGTGCTTTCGTTGTAAAGCCTTTTTGAAATTGGACACTTTGGTGGGATTAACAACAAGATTACCTTTAAAATGGTATAAGAGACTTGTATGTTTGAGGAATTTAATTATGAGATTTCTGTTGTTTGAATTTGGCGCCCTGCACTTTCACTGGCTGTTGTCATATCGATCCCGTTAATGGCTGCTAGAATCTTGACTAGAACCAAAATAAAATATCATATTACTCCAGTGCTAGCCTCTCTACACTGGCTTCCTGTAAAGGCTAGGGCTGATATCAAGGTTTTACTGCTAACCTACAAAGTATTACATGGGCTTGCTGCTACCCATCTTTCCGATTTTGTCCTGCCGTACATACCTACACGTACGCTATGGTCAAAAGACGCAGGCCTCCTTACTGTCCCTAGAATTTCTAAGCAAACAGCTGGAGGCAGGGCTTTCTCCGAAAGATCTCCATTTTATGGAATGGTCTGCTTATCCATGTGAGAGACACAGACTCGGTCTTGACCTTTAAGTCTTTATTGAAGACTCATCTCTTCAGTAGGTCCTATGATTGAGTGTTGTCTGGCCCAGGAGTGTGAGGTGAATGGAAAGGCTCTGGAGCAACGAACCACACTTGCTGTCTCTGCCTGGCCTGTTCCCCTCTCTCCACTGGGATTCTCTGCATCAAACCCTATTACAGAAGCTGAGTAACTGGTTTACTGGTGCTCTTTCATGTCGTCCCTAGGAGGGTGCGTCACTTGAGTGGGTTGAGTCACTGACGTGATCTTCCTGTCTGGGTTGGCGCCCCCCCTTGGGTTGTGCCGTGGGGGAGATCACCATGGGCTATACTCGGCCTTGTCTCAGGATAGTAAGTTGGTGGTTTAAGATATCCCTCTAGTGGTGTGGGGGCTGTCCTTTGTCAAAGTGGGTGAGGTTATATCCTGCCTGTTTAGCCCTGTCCCGGGGGTATCGTCAGACGGGGCCACAGTGTCTCCCGACCCATCCTCTCTCTCTCTCTCTCTCTCTCTCTCTCTCTCTCTCTCTCTCTCTCTCTCTCTCTCTCTCTCTCTCTCTCTCTCTCTCTCTCTCTCTCTCTCTCTCTCTCTCTCTCTCTCTCTCTCTCTCTCTCTCTCTCTCTCTCTCTCTCTCTCTCTCTCTCTCGACCTGTTGCACCCTCTACAACTAATGTGAATATTATTATTTGACCTTGCTGGTCATCTATGAACATTTGAACATCTTGGCCATGTTCTATTATAATCTCCACCCGGCACAGCCAGAAGAGGACTGGCCACCCCTCATAGCCTGGTTCCTCTTTAGGTTTCTTCCTAGGTTCTGGCCTTTCTAGGGAGTTTTTCCTAGCCATCGTGCTTCTACATCTGCATTGCTTGCTGTTTGGGGTTTTAGACTGGGTTTCTGTACAGCACTTTGTGACATCAGCTGATGTAAGAAGTGCTTTATGAATACATTTGATTGATTGATCTGTGATAAATAGCACAATATGTTTCATCTTAGTATTTGTTATAGTCAAAATAATAATAAGTTCAAAACATGTTGCTGAAGAGGCTGTGATATGAGGCAGCTGAGGATGGATCAACATCGTTGTAGTTACCCCACAACATTAACATAAATGACAGAGTGAAAAGAAGGAAGCCTGTACAATATAATATTCCAAAACATGCATCCTGTTTGCAGTAAGGCACTACAGTAAAACTGTAAAAAATGTGGCAAAGAAATGTACTTTTTGACCTGAATACAAAGTGTTATGTTTGGGGAAAATCCAACACAAAACATCACTTAGTACCACTCTTCATATTTTCCAGCATGGTGGTGGCTGCATCATGTCATGCTTATATTTGTCATCGGCAAGGAGTAGGGAGTTTAACCTCTTGGAACTATAGGGGGTGCTGTTCCGCATTAGCATATTTGTGTCTCCAAATTAAACTGCCTCGTGCTAAATTCTTGATCGTACAATATGCATATTATTGTTATTATTGGATAGAAAACACCTTCTAGTTTCTATAGAAGTTGAAATTTTGTCTCTGAGTTGTACAGAACAATTTCTACAGCACTTTTCATGACAGGGTTCAGATTTCAATTTTTTTTACCTCTGATCTGGGGTCTGTTTTTAAGGCGACAGTGAATGCTATGAAGAAACCGACACTGCCTACGTCTTCCTCTGGGTGTCTGTACGTCATCACGCTTTCAATGGAATCGATGGGATATTCACAGCCAGTATAAAAGACCAAAATGTATAGAGACCGCCCTTTCTCGTCGTGCGCCTGAAGCGTGAAGGGCATCGGACCTGCCTCGTTCCAAATCGTTTTCTAACCAGCAATATTTCTCCGGTCATGTTTTTACTCGTTTTAGGTGTTAAAAACATCATAATGTAGTTAATTTGAACAGTTTTATAGCAATTTATATCCGTTTAGTGCGATTTTAGAGGAATTTATTTGTTGTGCACTCTGAAACTTTGGACACGTTTTGGGGTGTCGGTCGTTGGTGGTGGACATTTCGAAGGACAGAGGACATCTATCGACCAAAAGACGTTTATAACATAGAAAGGATACATTGCCCAAGAATCTGATGGAAGAACACCTCAAAGTAAGCAATATTTAATATGATAAATCGTGTTTCTGTCGAAATATTTTAAACGCATATTTCGCCATTTTGTTTGGTATAGCTTCACTTGGCGAACCCTGTATTGAAAAGTAAGGATAATTTTAAAAATGTAAATCAGCGGTTGCATTAAGAACTAATTTGTCTTTCGATTCCTGTAAACCCTGTATTTTTTAGTCAAGTATATGATTAGCTATTAATTAAACCAGATCACTCTGAAAGATGGCGACCGACATTTTCAGGCTTGTTTTGCTACTATTTTCATTGTGTAACCACGGTTTTGTATGGCTAAATATGCACCTTTTCGAACAAACTGTATATGTATATTGTAAAATGATGTTACAGGAGTGTCATCGGAAGAATTCTGAGAAGGTTAGTGAAAAAATTAATATCTTTTGGCGATGTTGACTTTTATCGCTCACTTTGGCTAGAATCAATGCTGGGCTGCTATGTGCTATGTGCTACGCTAATATAACGATTTATTGTGTTTTCGCTGTAAGACACTTAGAAAATCTGAAATATTGTCTGTATTCACAGGATCTGTGTCTTTCGATTAGTGTATGCTGTGTATTTTTACGAAATGTTTGATGATTAGTAGTTAGGTAAACACGTTGCTCATTGTAATTATTCTAGTCCATTTGTGACGGTGGGTGCAATTGTAACCTATGGCAGCTACCTGAAATATGCACATTTTTCTAACAAAACCTATCCCATACCATAAATATGTTATCAGACTGTCATCTAATGAGTTTTTTTGTTGGTTAGGGGCTATAAATATCTTAGTTTAGCCGAATTGGTGATGGCTACTGGTGTTGGTGGACAAATAAAAGATGGTGGATTATGCTAATGTGTTTTTAGGTAATAGATGTACATCTTTACATATTGTGTCTTCCCTGTAAAACATTTTAAAAATCGGAAATGGTGGCTTTATTCACAAGATCTGTATCTTTCATCTGGTGTCTTGGACTTGTGATTTAATGATATTTAGATGCTACTATCTACTTGTGAAGCTATGCTAGCTATGCTAAACAGTGTGTGGGGGGTGGGGGGTGCTCCCGGATCCGGGTTTCTGAGGCAGTAGAAGTTAAAAGAAGGGGGGGAAAAACGGAATAGAGCTTAGCACAGCCAAAACCCTAAAGGAAAACCTGGTTCAGGTAAAAAACAACAACATTGTTGCTCTAAAATATTGGAGAACAAATAAATCACCCGCGGGCCAAATTACGCTTTGCATGCCACCAGTTGAAGAACCCTGTTTTAATACCTTATCGTTTATTTATTTGTTGACTTGTTGCTGTCATTGCAAACTAAATAATTAGAATTATTGAAATTCCTGGGAGATATGACAACAATAAAAAGTGTTGTAGTGGTTGTAATTGGCCATATTCCAGGTTGACTGCATTGCAGACGCATGCCAGATCGCACAACGCCTCGATAAGTGTTAAACATATAAAATAACCACATCACTTGAAGGGCCTCCCGAGTGGAGCAGCTGTCTAAAACATCACTTGAAGGGCCTCCCGAGTGGAAAAGCTGTCTAAAACATCACTTGAAGGGCCTCCCAAGTGGAGCAGCTGTCTAAAACATCACTTAAAGGGCCTCCCGAGTGGAGCAGCTGTCTAAAACATCACTTGAAGGGCCTCCCGAGTGGAGCAGCTGTCTAAAACATCACTTTTTTTAGCAACCTGATGCCGGACTGGGAGGTAAACGCAACCATTGGTTGATGCAATGCAACGTCTGCAATGGGGTCAGCCTGTAACATTACCAATCTTTTATCAAACCACTCCTCTCTTTCATATTAATGCAACATCCTGTCATGTAGCTAGGTTGAAGATGGGAAGGTTAAGACAACGTAATATCTCCATGTGGAAGCGTTAGAAAATAAACAAATTCATGGGAAGGCTTTCTACTAGATGTTGTAACATTGCTGCTATAACAGCCTCCACTCTTCTGGGAAGGCTTTCTACTAGATGTTGTAACATTGCTGCTATAACAGCCTCCACTCTTCTGGGAAGGCTTTCCACTAGATGTTGGAACACTGCTGCTATAACAGCCTCCACTCTTCTGGGAAGGCTTTCTACTAGATGTTGTAACATTGCTGCTATAACAGCCTCCACTCTTCTGGGAAGGCTTTCCACTAGATGTTGGAACATTGCTGCTATAACAGCCTCCACTCTTCTGGGAAGGCTTTCTACTAGATGTTGTAACATTGCTGCTATAACAGCCTCCACTCTTCTGGGAAGGCGTTCTACTAGATGTTGTAACATTGCTGCTGTAACAGCCTCCACTCTTCTGGGAAGGCGTTCTACTAGATGTTGGAACATTGCTGCTATAACAGCCTCCACTCTTCTGGGAAGGCTTTCTACTAGATGTTGTAACATTGCTGCTATAACAGCCTCCACTCTTCTGGGAAGGCTTTCTACTAGATGTTGTAACATTGCTGCTATAACAGCCTCCAGTCTTCTGGGAAGGCTTTCTACTAGATGTTGTAACATTGCTGTGGGGACTTGTTTTTCCATTCAGCCACAAAATCATTAATACTGTTGGCCACTGATGTTGGGTAATTAGGCCTGGCTCGCAGCTGGCGTTCCAATTCATTCCAAAGGTGTTAGGTGGGGTTGAGGTCAGGGCTCTGTGCAGGCCAGTCAAGTTCTTCCACACCGATCTTGACAAACCATTTCTGTGTGGACCTCGCTTTGTGCACGGGGGCATTTTCACGCTGAAACAGGAAAGGGCCTTCCCCAAACTGCCGAGCCCTTGTGTGCGTTTTGGGTGGCATGCTCAGAGGAACACAGCACAATAAAGATACTTGCATTTTATTTCCTAACAATGTTTGGATCGACTTACACCTGTGAGTCCTATTTTTCCTCTATGAGTGCAATATAGACTCACGACAGGAACCGGCTTTCACATAAGTCAATCGAGGACTGCCTGCACATCAAAATAACATCCATCCATCAAACCTGACATCCACCAGATTGTGTCCGATGGGAAATGCAACTTTTCTCATTGAGTCAGTAACTTAGTGGCCTATCTGACTGTATTTAGTAAATTCTAATATTATTGTGAGAAGTTGTCCAGGGATATCTCCAGATGACAGTGTGTTCTGTTTTTTTCTGTCGTTACAAGAGCAGGCTAATCCCGACACAGACACCTTTTTTATTTAAATAATTGTTTTATGTAGGATGCTACATTTTTGACCAGTTGCAATTGTAAGTAGGTCTAATAAAAAAAATCCTACCTCTATTAGGCTGTTAACTTCTCTGGGATAGTTGGGACGCTAGCGTCCCACTTGACAAGCACCCCCAACCCCCCCCCACTGATTAGCATCGCTAGCATAGCGTCACAATTAAATAGTAGCATCTAAATATCATTAAATCACAAGTCCAAGACACCAAATGAAAGATACAGATCTTGTGAATAAAGCCATCGTTTCTGATTTTTAAAATGTTTTACAGGGAAGACAAAATATGTAAATCTATTAGCTAACCACGTTAGCAAAAGACACCACTTTTCTAACTCCATCAGTTTCTTACTCCATCAGGTGCTATCACAAATTTGACCAAATAAAGATATTGATAGCCACTAACCAAGAAAAAACCTCATCAGATGACAGTCTGATAACATATTTATTGTATAGGATAGGTTTTGTTAGAAAAATGTGCATATTTCAGGTATAAATCATAGTTTACAATTGCACCCACCATCACAACTCGACTAGAATAAATACAGAGAGCAACGTGTATTACCTAATTACTAATCATAAAACATTTCTTAAAAATACACAGCTCACAGCAATGGAAAGACACAGATCTTGTGAATTCAGACAATATTTCAGATTTTCTAAGTGTTTTACAGTGAAAACACAATAAATCGTTATATTAGCATACCACATGTGCAAACGTTACCCGAGCATTGATTCAAGCCAAAGAGAGCGATAACGTAATCATCGCCAAAATATATTAATTTTTTCACTAACCTTCTCAGAATTCTTCCGATGACACTCCTGTAACATCATATTACAACATACATATAGAGTTTGTTTGAAAATGTGCATATTTAGCCACAAAAAAACGTGGTTATACAATGACAATACTAGCAAAACTAGCCTGAAAATGTCGGGCGCCATATTTGACAGTGATCTTGTCTCATGAATAACTATTCATAAACTTGACAAAAAAAAATATAAGTTGGACAGCTATCGAAAGACAAATTAGTTCTTAATGCAATCGCTGAATTACATTTCTAAAATTATCCTTACTGTGCAATACAGGGTTCGCCAAGTGAAGCTATACCAAAGAAAATGGTGGAATATGCGTTTAACATTTTTCGACAGAACAACGATTTATCATCTTAAATATTTCTTACTATGAGGTGATCTTCCATCAGAATCTTGGGCAATGTATCCTTTCTTGGGTCTAATCTTCTTTTGGTTGAAAGATGTCCTCTTGTCTGTCGAAATGCCCACTAACGTTCGACCGGGACCCCGAAACGTGCCCGGCGCTTCAAAGTGCACCACAAAGCAATGCCTCAAAATCGCACTAAACGGATATAAATTGCTATAAAACGTTTTAAATTAACTACCTTATGATGTTTTTAACACCTATAACGAGCAAAAACATGACCGGCGATATATTACTGGCTAAACAACAGCTTGGAAAGAGAGCAGGTCCGACGTCCATCGTGCGTCAGGCGCAGGGAGCAAAAGAACGGTACATCCGGTCTTTGGCCTTTTATACAGGCTCTGATTGCGCAATCGACTCCATTCAAATTGTCACCACTGACATCTAGAGGAAGGCATGGGCAGTGTTTGTATCCTCATAGCATTTACAGGGACATTAAAACTGACCTGGGACCAGAGGCCAAGATTTCTGAAATCTCACTCCATATCAGGAAAAGTGCTGTAGAATGAGTTCTGTTTCACTCAGAGACATAATTCAAACGGCTATAGAAACTAGAGAGTGTTTTCTATCCAATAATAATAATAATATGCATATTGTACGAGCAAGAATTGAGTACTAGGCAGTTTAATTTGGAGATCAATTTTCGCTAAGTCGAAACAGCACCCCCTATATCCCAAATAAGTTAAGGATGTTAAGCCTCATAGCCTACCTCAGCCAGTTAACTTATTTTATATATGTCTAGGCTCAGAAGTGACAGACTCCAATTAAGCCCTCTTGTTGTTTGTAAAGTCAAATTAAAATGAATATTATTGTTGAAATGAATTGCTCGACTGGTGTAGGTTTTCTCCATTTGTTGGATTTGGACAAGGACATCCCAGCCGGCCAAACCCCCCTTTAACCTGGACGACGCTGGGCCAATTGTGCATTACCTCATGGGTCTCCCGGTCGTGGCCGGCACGGGTATCGAATCAGCATCTGTAGCATCTGCAGCAATGCAGAGAAGGAATTTGACTGTAAGGGCTTTCAGGAGGAACGGAAAGTTGCATGTCAATTCATAAACCATGTTCCATGGAATCGCCTCCTCACGTTTTCTCGTTATTTTATTTACGAAAGCATAAAGATGTTGAAGAAATACTGTACTGCTGTTTTGAGTTAGAAATGTAACACTTTAGAGTAGTTAAGGAACAAATACATTGCAAGCTTTTGTTTTTTCACACGTACAGTAGCCGGGCTGTAAAGAGTATATTGTCATGCTAGTAGGGCTATAAGACCAGCGGGAACATTTCCCTAGTCAGCGCCATTATTAGTGCAATGCCCCTAAAAGTGTTGCCCCGTGCTACCCAGTCGGGCGGGGTGGGGGTCCCCGCCGCAATGCCCACCCCCCCTTTTGGAGATGATTTAGTTTTCAAATAACTTAAAGTGAGCGAGAAAAAGGCCATTCTTGAACATGGGGTCAGACATTATTACTCATTTGTAAATATAGCCAGCTTGTTATTTAGAATATTTTATTTCTGTTTTTAGAGGGAGAGAAACCAAAAGTCCACCGTCGCCTCATGGGTCTCCCGGTCGCGGCCGGCACGGATATCGAACTAGCATCTGTAGCAACGCAGTTTGTACTGCATTGCAGTGTCTTAGACAGCTGCGCCACTCGGGAGGCCCCATCCAGGAAGTTTTTAATGCTGATCATTTGCCTTGCACAAAGTATCTAAATACAGAGAGGTGTTGGCAAGAGTCTATTGTCCTGCTAATAGCCCATAATGAACTATTATAATACATGGTGTCCAGGTCAGGATAACCAAAATATTTCTTTATTAAAGACTTTTTCTCAGAAAGAATGTTGATACTTATTTATTTTGATCCAAAGCCATGAATGAGTGAGTCACTCAGCTTTATGGAGGTGCCGAGGCTATACGACTGCGCCATCAACTTGATTATTTAGCAGAAACCACTTGCTTATATTCAGTAAACACATATATATTAAGAATATCATGTAATATAATTGATTTTTTTTTTCTCTCTTAGAATAAAAACCTTACTGTAACAACAGTTTTAGTAAGTAATACTGATGAGTAGAAATAAAAAAAGAAGTGTATATTTCAGGGTGTGCGCGAGCAGAATAGCAATTATTACACTATTGTTCTAAATTCAATCACCTTCTTCATCCCCATCATTCAGTTAATTGAAATTCATTTTTGAAGTTGTGCACAGTTATTTGGTTTATGTGCACATTCATTGTCAGTTAGAGACACAGTAGCGCCTTGGGACCCAAAAGCATAATCAGTGCTCTAACTCCCCCTTGTGCTGGTCTGGAGTGATGAAGCAGTGACGCAGGGTACCGAACTAAACCACAAATGATCTCCCGCAGCATAATCTCAAAACTTTTAGTTGAGCAACCACTGTATGATGTTGATATGATCAGTCCATGTCATCTGCATACTACAGTAGATATAACATGATTTGATGTCCATTTATCTGTGGTTAATGTCCTTGAGCCTTCTTAGATGGGAACTTCTAATGTAAGTCTAAGGCAGCACCCAAGGGGCTTGAATTCTTTAGCTCTACCTGTAGATTTTGCGGTGACGTAGTGTCCCCATGAGTGACAGAACACTGAGCCAATCACGGCACAACTAGAGAACATTACCAACACCTACACGTATTTTCCTCTGGCTTTACCACCAACACAGAAAGCACTGAGCTAGGCTGAAACACCTGCATTTTGAAGCTGCCTTAGTCAAGAAATCAAAAAAGAGACCATGTTTGTATGCGGCTTTAAAATATATATATATTTTTTTACATTGTTTGCAAAATGATATATGACACATATTAATGCCAAAATAACATGCAAAACAGGCAAAAACAAACAAAAACATAGTTTTTTTAATACACAGGTTCTGCCCCGCATGCCTTGAATGGCGTGTCGCCAATGCTGGTTTCACATGAACTAAAACAATTTCTATGTATATTTACAAGTCCTTCTCCAAACGGATTACTCATTTACCTAGCTATTATCAATAGCTCTTATCCATTTATAAGTTACAGTTCATGGAGGATGGTGTTATTTCTTTAGAGAAAAAGGGAATAACGTTCCATTTACGCACGTTTAACTTGGGTCGGAATCAGGGGCTTGTTGAATAGCTGCTTAAAGAGTTATGGGATATTAGAATTTTCTTGTCCTAACCTGAATATTTTGAACAAATTCATGTGGGTAAGAAGGAAACCTGACCTTTGACCTGCATTTGTCGAATGGTTTGTGTTAAAGGAATTTAATTCCTATGTTTATCAACCAATTAAAACACTCTGCCCATACATAAGAATTTGTAAGATACTTATCAGCATAAAATGGACAGAAACCAGTCTTAAAATCAATCAATCAATAGCGTTTATTCTCGAGAGTACTGATCATATTATAATTTACATCAGGTTATATAATAAAGATGATGTCATAGGTTTTAATGTCCATCCTCCTCTCGGATACAATGGCAGTACAGTTCACAGCCTCATTATGTTGTCTGCCACCTGTTAAACAACCTACAACCAGCCCAAGGTCTCTCCCCTCCCTGGGTAGAGACAGAATTTCCTGTAAGGAACACATCATTCCAGCCTGTCTGAAGATAACTCCATTCTTTCTAATAAGGAACACATTATTGTAACGGTTCTCTAAATCCTCCTCCTCCTCAGACGAGGAGAGGAGAGAGGGATCTGAAGACCAATGTGCAGCGAGGTATGATGACATGATTTATTTAAGACACGACAAAACAACAAACACGACGTAGACAGAAAACGAACTATACTTGAATAAACTACAAAACAAATAAACGATGAAAACAGACCTGGACACGAACTTACATATAACTTGAAGAACGCACGAACAGGTACACGACTACAAACAAACGCTACAGTCCCGTGTGGCACGAACATACATACAGACACAGGAGACAACCACCCACCAACAAACAGTGTGAAAACACCTACCTTAATATGGCTCTCAATCAGAGGAAATGAAAACCACCTGCCTCTAATTGAGAGCCATATCAGGTCACCCTTAAACCAACATAGAAACAGAAAACATAGACTGCCCACCCAAACTCACGTCCTGACCAGCTAACACATACACAAACTAACAGAAAACAGGTCAGGAACGTGACATAACCCCCCCCTCAAGGTGCGTACTCCGAACGCACCACCAAAAGTCTAGGGGAGGGTCTGGGTGGGCATCTGACCACGGTGGTGGCTCCGGCTCCGGACGCTGTCCCAATCCCACCATAATAAATCCCCGCTTCTGTGTCTTCCTCAAGGTGGCGACCCTCGCCACCGACCTTGGACTGGGAACCCTAGACATGGGTCCCGCTGGATTTAGGGGCCGCCCCGGACTGAGGGACGGCAGCTCCGGACTGAGGGACAACACCGGGACAAGGGGCAACACCGGGACAAGGGGCAGGTCCCGGCTGATAAACTCTGGCAGATCCTGGCTGGCTGGCTCTGGCGGATCCTGGCTGGATGACGGCTCTGGCTGGTCATGGCTCGCTGACGGCTCTGGCTGGTCCTGGCTGGACGGCTCTGAAGGCTGGTCCTGGCTGGACGGCTCTGAAGGCTGGTCCTGGCTGGACGGCTCTGAAGGCTGGTCCTGGCTGGACGGCTCTGAAGGCTGGTCCTGGCTGGACGGCTCTGAAGGCTGGTCCTGGCTGGACGGCTCTGAAGGCTGATCCGGTCTGGCGGAAGGCTCTGGCTGATCCGGTCTGGCGGAAGGCTCTGGCTGATCCGGTCTGGCGGAAGGCTCTGGCTGATCCGGTCTGGCGGAAGGCTCTGGCTGATCCGGTCTGGCGGAAGGCTCTGGCGGCTCCGGTCTGGCGGAGGGCTCTAGCGGCTCCTGTCTGGCGGACGGCTCTGTAGGCTCTTGGCAGACGGGCGGCTCTGTAGGCTCTTGGCAGACGGGCGGCTTTGCAGGCTCATGGCAGACGGGCAGCTTTGCAGGCTCATGGCAGACGGGCAGTTCAGGCGCCGCTGGGCAGACGGGCAGTTCAGGCGCCGCTGGGCAGACGGGCAGTTCAGGCGCCGCTGGGCAGACGGGCAGTTCAGGCGCCGCTGGGCAGACGGGCAGTTCAGGCGCCGCTGGGCAGACGGGCAGTTCAGGCGCCGCTGGGCAGACGGGCACACCTGTAGGGAGGAGACGGAGAGACAGCCTGGTGCGTGGGGCTGCCACAGGACCCACCAGGCTGGAGAGACCTACAGGAGGCTTGATGTTAAAAGGCACCTGAAGGACCGGGCTGTGGGGGAGCACTGGAGCTCTGGTGCGCAGCCTTGGCACCACTCCCCCAGGCTGGCATACTACTCCAGCCCGTACCCTCCAGAGTGCAGGCACAGGTTGAACCGGGCTGTGGATGAGCACTGGAGATCTAGTGCCTACTACGCGCACTTCTCCCTTAGGCTCCACTCCCACATTTGCCCGGTACGAGCGGAGCGTAGGCATAGGACGCACTGCACCCTCCCAGCTCCCCGGAGACACAGCACGCAGAGCCGGCGCAGGATACCCTGGACCGAAACTGCGTACCGGAGACCAGACGCGCTGAGCAGGCACAATACGCCCCGGCTGGATGCCCACACTCACTTGACACTTTCGGGGGGCTGCCCTATAGCGCACCAGGCTATGGGCACGCACTGGCGACACCGTGCGCTTAACCGCATAACACGGTGCCTGACCAGTGACGCGTTGCTTATAATAAGCACGAGGAGTGCGCTCAGGTCTGCTACCTGGCTTAGCCACACTCCTCTCTAGCCCCCCCCCAAAAAAATTCTGGGGTTGCCTCTCGTACCTGTCCCGCTGCCGTGCTGCCTCCTCATATCGCCGCCGCTCAGCACTCGCTTCCTCCAGCTCAGCTTTGGGGCGGCGATACTCCCCAGCCTGTGCCCAGGGTCCTTCTCCATTCAAGATCTCCTCCCATGTCCATGAATCCTGGGATTTCTGCGGTTGCTTTCGCTGCCCTTTTCCCCGCTGCTTGGTTCTGGTAATTTGGTGGGTGGTTCTGTAACGGTTCTCTAAATCCTCCTCCTCCTCAGACGAGGAGAGGAGAGAGGGATCTGAAGACCAATGTGCAGCGAGGTATGATGACATGATTTATTTAAGACACGACAAAACAACAAACACGACGTAGACAGAAAACGAACTATACTTGAATAAACTACAAAACAAATAAACGATGAAAACAGACCTGGACACGAACTTACATATAACTTGAAGAACGCACGAACAGGTACACGACTACAAACAAACGCTACAGTCCCGTGTGGCACGAACATACATACAGACACAGGAGACAACCACCCACCAACAAACAGTGTGAAAACACCTACCTTAATATGGCTCTCAATCAGAGGAAATGAAAACCACCTGCCTCTAATTGAGAGCCATATCAGGTCACCCTTAAACCAACATAGAAACAGAAAACATAGACTGCCCACCCAAACTCACGTCCTGACCAGCTAACACATACACAAACTAACAGAAAACAGGTCAGGAACGTGACAATTATATTCAGCATTATGATTATAATAAGATTCATTCATCCATACAGTAACATAGTAGTATTCTGTTTAGTTATAATTCTAAATCAAATGTATACATATTTTAGTCATTAAACACAAGAATCCCGTAACAGTTTGTTACCATGGAAATGTGTTGTGGTTTACGCAAGGTACCACATGTTGGCAAAATTTTGGACTTTGGACACCTATTATATTGTGGCTCAATAAAGTCAGTCTCAGTCTGGGATTTAATTTTGAAACAGGATATTCAAAACAGACAGAAAATATATGCAACTTCCATGTGTAGCTGCATTACAAAGCAGTTCAATGCTTATGTTTGGTATACAGTGCCTTCGGAAAGTTTTCAGACCCCTTCACTTTTTCCACATTTTGTTACGTTACAGCCTTATTCTAAAATGGATAAAATAAAAAAATATTCAGCAATCTACACACAATACCCCATAATGAAAAAGCGAAAACAGGTTTTTAGAAATCTTTGCACATTTATTAAAAATAATATAATTTACTTATTTACATTAACTATTAAGACCCTTTGCTATGAGACTCGAAATTGAGCTCAGGTGCATCCTGTTTCCATTGATTATTCTTGAGATGTGTCTATTACTTGATTGGAGTCCACCTGTGGTAAATTCAATTAAATGGACATGATTTGGAAAGGCACACACCTGTCTATATAAGGTCCTACAGTTGACAATGCATGTCAGGCCAAAAACCAAGCCATGAGGTCGAAGGAATTGTCCATAGAGCTCCGAGACAGGATTGTGTCGAGGCACAGATCTGGGGAAGGGTACCAAAAAAATTCTGCAATATTGAAGGTCCCCAAGAACACAGTGGCCTCCATTATTCTTAAATGGAAGAAGTTTGGAAGCACCAAGACTCCTACTAGAGATGGCCACCGGCCAAACAGAGCAATCGGGGGAGAAGGGTCTTGGTCAGGGAGATGACCAAGAACCCGATGGTCACTCTGACAGAACTCTAGTGGATATGAGAGAACCTTCCAGAAGGACAACCATCTCTGCAGCACTCCACCAATAGGGCCTTTATGGTAGAGTGGCCAGATGAAAGCCATTCCTCAGTAAAAGGTACATCACAGCCAGCTTGGAGTTTGCCAAAAGCCACCTAAACAGTCTCAGACCATGAGAAACAAGATTCTCTGGTCTGATGAAACCAAGATTGAACTCTTTGGCCTGAATGACAAGCGTCATGTCTGGAGGAAACCTTGCACCATCCCTATGGTGAAGCATGGTGGTGACAGCATCATTCTGTGGGATGTTTTTCAGCGGCAGGGACTGGGAGACTAGTCAGCATCAATGCTAGATGAACGGTGCAAAGTACAGAGAGATCCTTGATGAAAACCTGATCCAGAGTGCTCAGGACCTCAGACTGTGGCGAAGGTCCACCTTCCAAAAGGACAACAACCCTAAGCACACAGCCAAGACAACACAGGAGTGGCTTCGGGACAAGTCTCTGAATGTCCTTGAGTGGCTCAGCCAGAGCCCAGACTTGAACCCGATTTAACATCTCTGGAGAGACTAGAAAATACCAGTGTAGCAATGATCCACATCCAACCTGACAGAGCTTGAGAGGATCTGCAGAAAAGAATGTGAGAAACTCCCCAAATGCAGGTGTGCCAAGCTTGTAGCATCACACCCAAGAAGACTCAAGGCTGTAATCACTGCCAAAGGTGCTTCAACAAAGTACTGAGTAAAGGGTCTGAATAGTTATGTAAATGTGATATCTCAGTTTTTTTTTCAATACATTTGTAAAAATGTATATAAACCTGTTTTTTCTTTGTCATTATGGGGTATTGTGTGTAGATTGATGAGGAGGGGTAAATATTTAATACCTTTTAGTGTAAGGCTGTAACGTAAGAAAATGTAGACGTCTGAATACTTTCCAAATGCGCTGTATGTATAAAAGTATGTGGACACCTCTTCAAATTAGGGGATTTTGTTATTTCAGCCACACCCATAGCTGGATTATATAAAATCGAGCACAATGCCGTGCAATCTCCATAGGAAACATTGGCGGTAGAATGGCCTTATTGAGGCGCTCAGTGACTTTCAACGTGGCACCATCAGTTTGTAAAATTTATGTAGTGCTAGCGCTGCCCCGGTCAACTGTAAGTGCTGTTATTGTGAAGTGGAAACATAGGAGCAACAACGGATCAGCCGCGAAGTGGTAGGCCACACAAGCTCACAGAATGGAAAGTCAGCACAAGAACTGTTCTTCGGGAGCTTCATGAAATGGGTTTCCATGGCCGAGCAACAGTACACAAGCCAAAGATCACCATGTGCAATGCCAAGCGTTGGCTGGAGTGGTTTAAAGCTCATCGCCATTGGAATCTGGAGCAGTGGAAACGCATTCTCTGGAGTGAACGCTTCTACATCTAACCATCTGGCAGTCCGTCGAACGAATCTGGGTTTGACGGATGCCAGGAAAATGCTACCTGCCCCAATGCATAGTGCCAACTGTATAGTTCCGTGGAGGATGAATAATGGTCTAGGGCTGTTTTTCATGGTTCTGGCTAGTTCCCTTGAAAAGACATTTAACGCTACAGCATACAATAACATTCTTGATGATTCTGTGCTTCCAACTCTGTGGCAACAGGGAAGGCCCTTTCCTGGTTCAGTATGACAATTCCCCTGTGCGCAAAGTGAGGTCTCTACAGAAATGGTTTGTCAAGATCGGTGTGGACGAACTTGACTGGCCTGCACATAGCCCTGACCTTATCCCCATCGAACACCTTAGGGATAATTTGGGACGCCGACTGCAAGCCAGGCCTAATCGCCCAACATCATAGCCGACCTCACTAATGCTCTTGTGGCTGAATGGAAGCAAGTCCCAGCAGTAATGTTCCAACCTCTAGTAGAAAGCCTTCCCAGAAGAGTGGAGGCTGTTATAGCAGCAAAGGGGGGACCAACTCCATATTAATGCCCATGATTTTGGAATGAGATGTTTGACGAGCAGGTGTCCACATACATGTAGTGTATATCTTATTGAGAAGTAACAGGTTTTTATCTGTATTGGATGCCTGAAATTTTTGCCGATCACTCAAAACATCGAATATTTTAGCAAATATAAATATTTACATTTTAATCATTAAGCAGACACTCTTATCCAGAGTGACTTACAGTGAGTGCGCAACCTTTTTGTGCTTAATGCTTTTTTTGTACTGTTCCCCTGTAGGAATTGAACCCACGAGCTTGCCGTTGCAAGCACCATGCTCTACCAACTGAGCCACATGGGCTAGAATTTATATTTATTTTAGCACAATGACAAAATCATTTAAATCAGTACAAAAGACACATCTGTTGGTAGGTATTTATTCCAATACATATTCTAATACCCGTGTTGTGAAAATGATGTCACAAATCATTCATCACTCTAAAATGTTTCATTAGGCAGGTACATTAAGCTTTACGAAGTTTTATCTTCATATATTTATTTACATCACTGGTATTCCTTACCCTCACTAACTTGTCATTTATAAAATAGCCCAAATGAAATAATTTCATTGTTTGCATCATCGTTATATTATATATTTTCCATGTTCATAATATATTTCCTTAATATATTTTCTTGTCTGTAAATAATCCAGAGCGTCTAGGTGAACCGGTTGAGCAAATGTTATATTTGCAGAGGAAATTCAATTCCAACCCAACTGTTATCAAATGTTATATCTTTGACAAAGCCTCTAGGCTAAAACACTGCATTGCTGTTCTGCTGGCTACTAATATTTACATGTAGAAAAATAAGAATGATAAAAGAATGATGCTATACTCCTCTTATGTTGTGTTTTCTTGTAAACACAACGTAATAAAACAAAGCATAACTGACATCATTTATGCCCTTTTCCCCTAAAACAAACTTAAAATGCCCCCCATTCACCATTCTAGCTCCTTATTCACCCTCCAGCTCTTTGATTAGCAGTGGCTCCAGCTCCTTCAGGATCTCATAGAAAATATGTTTCCCTCTGGTGCCACTTGCCCTCAGAGGTCCCATGTACAGTTCCCTCATCTGGTCCTGTGTGGTGCGTTTGGCCATTACTGTATTGTAGCCCTCATCAGTGATAACTCTCTTGTCCAGGATTTTATCCAATATGGGCTTCACCAGGCACACTCTCTGGATAAGGTCTGTCCGGTGGAGGTCCACAAAGTGCAGGTCTGAGGTAAAGATTGGTTGCAGGACAATTGCATTTAAACACAATGAAATTCACACATGTAATACATCGAAATTAAAACCATGATAAATTGTGTTGAAGCTACGGAAGATTATTAGGGCCATTTCAAGAGAAAAAAATAAACGGCAAACGGTGGTGGTACTTGTATTTTAGATTTGTCTTGCATGATGGTACTTCTTGCAACTATAGGGGGTGCTGTTTCAAATGAGCATAATTGTCTCTACAGATTAAACTGCCTAGTACTCAATTCTTGCTCGTACAATATGCATATTATTGTTATTATTGGATAGAAAACACTCTCTAGTTTCTATAGACGTTTGAATTATGTCTCTGAGTGAAACAGAACTCATTCTACAGCACTTTTCCTCCCAGTGTGTGAGATTTAGACATCTTGGCCTCTGGTTCCAGATCAGTTTTAAAAGTCTCTGTTAATCCTATGAGATACAAACACTGCCCACGCCTTCCTCTAGATGTCAGTAAGTGGTGACAATTTGAATGGAGTCTATTGCGCAATCACAGGCTCTATAAATGACCAAAGACCGGAAGTAGGATTCCTTTGGAGTCTGCGCTCAACGCAAGAAGGATATCTGACTGGCCTTTTTCCAAGTCTTGGTTTAGCCAGTAATATAGCGTCGGTCATGTTTTTACTCGTTGTAGGTGTTAGAAACATCATAATGTAGTTAATTTAAACCGTTTTGTAGCAATTTATATCCGTTTAGTGCGATTTTGAGGCATTGCTTTGTAATAGACTTTGAAGCTTCGGGCACGTTTCGGGGTCCCGGTCGTACGTTAGTGAGCATTTCGACGGACAAGTGGACATCTTTCGACCAAAAGAAGATTAGACCCAAGAAAGGATTCATTGCCCAAGAATCTGATGGGAGAACAGCTCATAGTAAGAACAATTTATGATGATAAATCGTGTTTCTGTCGAAATATGTTACACGCTTATGCTGCCATTATGTTTGCTATAGCTTCGCTTGGCGCAACCTGTATTGAAAAGTAAGGATAATTTAAAAAATGTAATTCCGCGATTGTACTAAGAATTAAATTGTCTATCAATCGCTGTCCACCCTGTATTTTTTAGTCAAGTTTATGAGTATTTATGTATAAGACTAGATCACTGTCTAATATGATGCACGACATTTTCTGACCAGCTGACCTACTTTTGTCATTGTCTAACCATGATTTTGGTGGCTAAATATGCACATTTTCGAACAAACTCTCTATGTATGTTGTAATATGATGTTACAGGAGTGTCATCTGAAGAATTCTGAGAAGGTTAGTGAAAAAATTAATATATTTTGGCGATGATTACGTTATCGCTCTCTTTGGCTAGAATCAATGCTCTGGTAATGTTTGCACATGTGGTATGCTAATATAACGATTTATTGTGTTTTCGCTGTAAGACACTTAGAAAATCTGAAATATTGTCTGTATTCACAGGATCTGTGTCTTTCGATTAGTGTATGCTGTGTATTTTTACGAAATGTTTGATGAATAGTAATTAGGTAATACACGTTGCTCTATGTATTTATTCTAGTCAGTTGTGATGGTGGGTGCAATTGTAAACTATGATATCTACCTGAAATATGCACATTTTTCTAACAAAACCTATCCTATACCATAAATATGTTATCAGACTGTCATCTGATGAGGTTTTTTCTTGGTTAGTGGCTATCAATATCTTAGTTTAGCCGAATTGGTGATAGCTACTGGTGTTGAGAGACAATGGTGGACAAGAAAAATGGTGATTTTTGCTAACGTGTTTAGCTAATAGATTTACATATTGTGTCTTCCCTGTAAAACATTTTAAAAATCTGAAATGGTGTCTTTATTCACAGGATCTGTATCTTTCATTAGGTGTCTTGGACTTGTGATTTAATGATATTTAGATGCTACTGTTTAATTGTGACGCTATGCTAGCGATGCTAATCAGTGTGGGGGGGGGGGGGGGGGGGGGTGCTCCCGGATCCGGGGTAGAGTTTTTTTTTTTTTACGAGGTTAAAAAAGTGGCAATATTTCGAGAATGAACTAGACATTTTATTTCGAGAATAAAGTCAACATTTTGAATATAAAGTCACACTTAGTATTTCAAGATTAAACTAGTGTATCTGGTTAACCGCACGTCTCTCTGGCTCCCTGTTGCTGTTCACGACACCGTTGAAATGCCGGCAGTTTGATGACCTGGTGAAAATATATTTGACAATTGGCTTCAGTAACAAGGAAATACTTTCTCTTTTAGCACATAATAACCAAATGATTATGATTATTAGAACCTGGAAAATGTTGTCCAACAGATTCTTTTTTGGGGGTTGGTAGATCAGATTTTTATGTTGCAGATAGATTATAGTCAATGTAATTGTCTGCATTATTTTCAATCCCCCACATATATTTTTTGTAAATATATTCACATACAGTACCGGTCAAAGTTTGGACAAAACTACTCATTACAGTGTTTTTCTTTAGTTTTACTATTTTCTACATTGTAGAAGGACAGTGAAGACATTGAAACTATGAAATAACACATATGGAATCATATAGTAACCAAAAAAAGTGTAAAAACAAATCAAAATATATTTCTTATTGTTCAAAGTAGCCACCCTTTGCCTTGATAACAGCTTTGCACACTTTTGGCATTCTCTTAACCATCTTCATGAGGTACTGTAGTCACCTGGAATGCATATCAATTAACAGGTGTACCTTCAGTTGTGTTGTGACATGATAGAGGTGGTATACAAAAGATAGCCCTATTTGGTAAAAGACGAAGTCTATATTATGGCAAGAACAGCACAAATAAACAAAGAGAAACGACAGTCCATTATTACTTTAAGACATATAGGTCAGTCAATCCGGAAAATGTCAAGAACTTTGAAAGTTTCTTCAAGTGCAGTCGCAAAAACCATCAAGCACTATAATGAAACTGGCTCTCATGAGGACCGCCACAGGAAAGGAAGACCCAGAGTTACCTCTGCTGCACCGGATAAGTTAGAGGTAACCGCACCTCAGATTTCAGCCCAAATAAATGCTTCACAGAGTTCAACAGACACATCTCAACAACAACTGTTCAGAGGAGACTGCGTGAATCAGGTCTTCGTGGTTGAATTGCTGCGAAGAAACCACTACTAAATGACACAAATAAGAAGAAGAGACTTGCTTGGGACATGAAACATGAGCAATGGACATTAGACCGGTGGAAATCTGTTCTTTGGTCTGATGAGTCCAAATCTGATGAATGTGTGATGTCTGCATGTGTGGTTCCCACCGTGAAGCATGGATGAGGAGGTGTGATGGTGTGGGGGTGCTTTGCTGGTGACACTGTCAGTGATTTATTTAGGAGAGTGATGAAGTGCTGCATCAGATGACCTGGCCTCCACAATCACCCAACCTCAGCCCAAATGAGATGGTTTGGGATGAGTTGGACCGCAGAGTGAAAGAAAAGCAGCCAACAAGTGCTCAGCACATGTGGGAACTCCTTCAAGACTGTTGGAAAATCATTCAAGGTGAAGATGGTTGAGAGAATGCCAAGAGTGTGAAAAGCTTTCATCAAGGCAAAGGGTGGCTACTTTGATGAATTTGTTTGACACTTTTTTGTGTACTACTGTAACGGCTGTCGCTCTCCTCATCCTCGGATGAGGTGAGGAGAGAAGGATCTTCAGACCAAAACGCAGCATTTGGGAAATAAGCCATCTTTATTATGAATACGATGGCAACACGAAACGAAACAAAACACTTTCAAAACTACAAAACAAGAAAACGACGTTGACGAAACCTGAACATAAACTTACATAACTAAACATAAACTTACGTACAGGAAACAGACGACATCGAAACGAAACGAAACAAACAAACGCTACAGTCCCGTGTGGCACGAACATACATACTGACACAGGAGACAATCACCCACAACGAACACTGTGACAACGCCTACCTAAATATGACTCTTAATTAGAGGAACGCCAAACACCTGCCTCTAATTAAGAGCCATACCAGGCAACCCAAAACCAACACAGAAACAGAAAACATAGAATGCCCACCCAACCTCACGTCCTGACCAACTAACACACATAACAACTAACATAAATAGGTCAGGAACGTGACATTACCCCCCCCACAAGGTGCGAACTCCGGACGCACCAGCACAAAGTCTAGGGGAGGGTCTGGGTGGGCATCTAACCACGGTGGTGGCTCAGGCTCCGGGCGCGGTTCCCACCCCACCATAATCCATCCTAGCTTCCTCCCTCCAAGAATGTCCACCCTCTTTTTTCCCCCACAAAATCCTCTTAATAACATACCTAATAAGGACAACACCGGGACAGAGAGATAAATCAAGACCGAGGGATAGATAAGAATATAGAGGTAGATCAAGATAGAGAGGGAGATCAGGATAGAGGGGCAACTCCGGACTGAAAGGCAGCTCCGGACAGAGAGACAGCTCTGGACTGATGGGCAGTTCTGGGTATCTAGCCTTTTCAGGCTGAAGGGCAGCTCATGGCTGACTGACGAATCTCGACGCTCATGGCTGGCTGACGGCTCTCGACGCTCATGGCAGGCTGACGGCTCTCGACGCTCATGGCAGGCTGACGGCTCTCGACGCTCATGGCAGGCTGACGGCTCTCGACGCTCATGGCAGGATGACGGCTCTCGACGCTCATGGCAGGCTGACGGCTCTCGACGCTCATGGCAGGCTGACGGCTCTCGACGCTCATGGCAGGCTGACGGCTCTCGACGCTCATGGCGCTCTGACGGCTCTCGACGCTCATGGCGCTCTGACGGCTCTGGCTGCTCATGGCGCTCTGACGGCTCTGGCTGCTCATGGCTCTCTGACGGCTCTGGCTGCTCATGGCTCTCTGACGGCTCTGGCTGCTCATGGCTCTCTGACGGCTCTGGCTGCTCATGGCTCTCTGACGGCTCTGGCTGCTCATGGCTCTCTGACGGCTCTGGCTGCTCATGGCTCGCTGGCGGCTCTGGCAGATCCTGTCTGGTTGGCGGCTCTGGCAGATCCTGTCTGGTTGGCGGCTCTGGCAGATCCTGTCTGGCTGACGGCTCTAGCGGCTCCTGTCTGGCTGACGGCTCTAGCGGCTCCTGTCTGGCTGACGGCTCTGTAGGCTCATGGCAGACGAGCGGCTTTGCAGGCTCATGGCAGACGGGCGGCTTTGCAGGCTCCTGGCAGACGGATGGCTCAGACGGCGCTGGGGAGACGGATGGCTCAGATGGCGCTGGGGAGACGGATGGCTCAGATGGCGCTGGGGAGACGGATGGCTCAGATGGCGCTGGGGAGACGGATGGCTCTGGCCGGATACGGTGCACTGTAGACCTGGTGCGTGGTGCCGGAACTGGAGGCACCGGGCTAAGGATAAGCACCTTCCTACTAGTGCGGGGAGCAGGGACAGGGCACACTGTATTCTCAAAGCCCACTCTATAACTGATGCGTGGTACCGGCACTGGTGACGCCGGGCTGAGGACAAGCACATCAGGATTAGTAGGGGGAGAAGATACAGTTTGTACAGGGCTCTGGAGACGCACTGGTAGCTTAGTGCGTGGGGCCGGAACTGGAGGCACCGGGCTTGATACACGCACTACAGGGAGAGTGCGTGGAGGAGGAACAGGGCTCAGGATACGCACTGGTAGCCTAGTGCGTAGTGTAGACACTGTAGGTACTAGGCTGGGGCGGGGAGGTGGTGCCGGAAATACCGGACCGTGGAGACGTACTGGCACTCTTGAGCATTGAGCCTGCCCAACCTTACCTGGTTGAATGCTCCCGGTTGCCCGACCAGTGCGGGGAGGTGGAATAACCCGCACCGGCCTATGTAGGCGAACCGGGGAAACCATGCGTAAGGCAGGTGCCATGTATGCCGGCCCGAGGAGACGCACTGGAGACCAGACGCGTTGAGCCGGCCTCATGACACCTGGCTCAATACCCAATCTAGCCCTGCCAGTGCGGGGAGGTGGAATAACCCGCACTGGGCTATGCACTCGTACAGGAGACACCGTGCGCTCTACTGCGTAACACGGCGCCTGCCCGTACTCCCGCTCTCCACGGTAAGCCTGAGAAGTGGGCGCAGGTCTCCTACCTGCCCTTGGCCCACTACCTCCTAGCCCCCCCCCAAGAAATTTTTGGGAATTACTTACGGGCGTTTTTGGCTTCCGTGCCAGACGCGTTCCCTCATAGCTCCGGTTCCTCTCCCCGGTAGCCTCTGCTCTCCTCAGTGCCTCCACCTGTTCCCATGGGAGGCGATCCCTCCCAGCCAGGATCTCCTCCCAAGTGTAGCAACCCTTTCCGTCCAAAACATCGTCCCATGTCCATTGCTCCTTTCTCTCCTGTCCCTTACTCCGTTTAGTTTTCCCTTGCCGCTTGGTCTTGGTGGGGTGGGTGATTCTGTAACGGCTGTCGCTCTCCTCATCCTCGGATGAGGTGAGGAGAGAAGGATCTTCAGACCAAAACGCAGCATTTGGGAAATAAGCCATCTTTATTATGAATACGATGGCAACACGAAACGAAACAAAACACTTTCAAAACTACAAAACAAGAAAACGACGTTGACGAAACCTGAACATAAACTTACATAACTAAACATAAACTTACGTACAGGAAACAGACGACATCGAAACGAAACGAAACAAACAAACGCTACAGTCCCGTGTGGCACGAACATACATACTGACACAGGAGACAATCACCCACAACGAACACTGTGACAACGCCTACCTAAATATGACTCTTAATTAGAGGAACGCCAAACACCTGCCTCTAATTAAGAGCCATACCAGGCAACCCAAAACCAACACAGAAACAGAAAACATAGAATGCCCACCCAACCTCACGTCCTGACCAACTAACACACATAACAACTAACATAAATAGGTCAGGAACGTGACAACTACATGATTCCATATGTGTTATTTCATAGTTTAGATGTCTTCACTATTATTCTACAGTGTAGCAAATGGTAAAAATGAAGAAAAAAAACTTGAATTAGTAGGTGTGTCCAAACTTTTGACTGGTACTGTTTATTTTATCTTCATTTCCACAATTAACAACATGCTGGTCCCCGTTGTGACCATTTCCCCAAGCATCTCTGTGCAGTTAGACCTTTTATTATTTTGTGCCACCAGGGCCACAATAATATTCCCCCTCTCTCAATGTCAGAGTGTGACCCCCACCCCATGGGTTACTGCAGCCAGCACTGCCACTGCCTTGGTGGGGGCACCCCACCGGAATCCCCACCGGTTAGGTGCACGGTTGTCAAGGTTCTCATTAGTAGCTTTGAGAATGTCCTTGTATATCTTCTACTTCATCACAATCCCGGATCCGGGAGCACCCCGATCAATAAAAAAGCTGACTAGCATAGCCTAGCATAGCGTCACAAGTAAATACTAGCATCTAAATATCATTAAATCACAAGTCCAAGACACCAGATGAAAGATACACATCTTGTGAATCCAGCCATCATTTCTGATTTTTAAAATGTTTTACAGGGAAGACACAATATGTATTTCTATTAGCTAACCACGATAGCAAAAGACACAACTTTTTTTTCTCCGCCATTTTTTTCCTGCATAGGTAGCTATGACCGCTCCGCACTGCTAAAGCTAACTCTCTCTCCTCTGCTCTCATCCTTCTAGACCTATCGGCTGCCTTCGATACTGTGAACCATCAGATCCTCCTCTCCACCCTCTCCGAGTTGGGCATCTCCGGCGCGGCCCACGCTTGGATTGCGTCCTACCTGACAGGTCGCTCCTACCAGGTGGCGTGGCGAGAATCTGTCTCCTCACCACGCGCTCTCACCACTGGTGTCCCCCAGGGCTCTGTTCTAGGCCCTCTCCTATTCTCGCTATACACCAAGTCACTTGGCTCTGTCATAACCTCACATGGTCTCTCCTATCATTGCTATGCAGACGACACACAATTAATCTTCTCCTTTCCCCCTTCTGATGACCAGGTGGCGAATCGCATCTCTGCATGTCTGGCAGACATATCAGTGTGGATGACGGATCACCACCTCAAGCTGAACCTCGGCAAGACGGAGCTGCTCTTCCTCCCGGGGAAGGACTGTCCGTTCCATGATCTCGCCATCACGGTTGACAACTCCATTGTGTCCTCCTCCCAGAGCGCTAAGAACCTTGGCGTGATCCTGGACAACACCCTGTCGTTCTCCACCAACATCAAGGCGGTGGCCCGTTCCTGTAGGTTCATGCTCTACAACATCCGCAGAGTACGACCCTGCCTCACACAGGAAGCGGCGCAGGTCCTAATCCAGGCACTTGTCATCTCCCGTCTGGATTACTGCAACTCGCTGCTGGCTGGGCTCCCTGCCTGTGCCATTAAACCCCTACAACTCATCCAGAACGCCGCAGCCCGTCTGGTGTTCAACCTTCCCAAGTTCTCTCACGTCACCCCGCTCCTCCGCTCTCTCCACTGGCTTCCAGTTGAAGCTCGCATCCGCTACAAGACCATGGTGCTTGCCTACGGAGCTGTGAGGGGAACGGCACCTCAGTACCTTCAGGCTCTGATCAGGCCCTACACCCAAACAAGGGCACTGCGTTCATCCACCTCTGGCCTGCTCGCCTCCCTACCACTGAGGAAGTACAGTTCCCGCTCAGCCCAGTCAAAACTGTTCGCTGCTCTGGCACCCCAATGGTGGAACAAACTCCCTCACGACGCCAGGACAGCGGAGTCAATCACCACCTTCCGGAGACACCTGAAACCCCACCTCTTCAAGGAATACCTAGGATAAAGCAATCCTTCTGCCCCCCCCCCCCCCCCCCCCCCTTAAAAGATCTGATGCACTATTGTAAAGTGGCTGTTCCACTGGATGTCATAAGGTGAATGCACCAATTTGTAAGTCGCTCTGGATAAGAGCGTCTGCTAAATGACTTAAATGTATGTAAATGTATGACAATTTTGACCAAATAAAGATATAAATAGTCATTAACCAAGAAACAACTTCATCAGATGACAGTCTGATAACATATTTGGTGAATGCACCAATTTGTAAGTCGCTCTGGATAAGAGCGTCTGCTAAATGACTTAAATGTAAATGTAAATGTAATATTTATTGTATAGCATATGTTTTGTTAGAAAAATGTGCATATTTCAGGTATAAATCATAGTTTTACATTGCAGCCACCATCACAACTCTCACCAAAGCAACTAGAATAACTACAGAGACCAACGTGAATTACCTAAATACTCATCATAAAACATTTATGAAAAATACACAGCGTACAGCAAATGAAAGACAAAGATCTTGTGAATCCAGCCAATATTTCAGATTTTTTAAGTGTTTTACAGCGAAAACACAATATAGCATTATATTAGCTTACTACAATAGCCAACCACACAACAGCATTGATTCAAGCCAACAATAGCGATAACGAATAAACCAGCAAAAGATATTAATTTTTTCACTAACCTTCTCAAACTTCTTCAGATGACAGTCCTATAACATCATATTACACAATACATATAGAGTTTGTTCGAAAATGTGCATATTTAGCGGTACAAATCGTGGTTATACAATATGAATAGTAGCCAAAATGCAAACAAAATGTCGGGAGAAATCTTGGGAGAGGCACCTAATCTAATCAGTAACTAATCATAAACTTGACTAAAAAATACAGGTTGGACAGCAAATGAAAGATACATTAGTTCTTAATGCAACCACTGTGTTAGATTTTTAAAATTAACGTTACCACGACATACAGCAAGCGTTAAAGCAAGACCGCACCGAAATTAATGGCGGAATAGTAGATTTACATTTTTCAACAGAACAACGAATTAACATCATAAATACTTCTTACTTTTTGATGAGCTCCCATCAGAATCTTGGGCAAGTTGTCCTTTGTCCAGAGGAATCGTTGCTCGGTTGTAGATTGTCGCCTTCAACTTTGGAATTAGCAGTAAACATTAGCCATGTGGCTAAGACGTGTCCAACTCACTATAACTCAGCACAAATAAATATCCGAAAATCGCAATATACTGATATAAACTGATATAACTCGGTTTAAAATAACAATATTATGATGTCGTTAACACCTATATCGAATAAAATCAGAGCCGGATATATCTAACTCCTATAACGAGAGCTTTCTAGAACGCCATCCTGAGGTCTGTCTTGCGTCATGGCGAAAGTTGAAAAGACTGGACCACACGTTCCAAGCCAATTTATATGTCCTCAGATCTGCCTAGCAACTCCATTCCAATTCTCCCTATTTGCTGACATCCAGGGGAAGGCGCATGCAGTGCATCTCAACCAATAGAAGACATGCAAATTAATAAACTGACCTCAGAACAGCCTGCCTTATTTCAGACTTCTCACTTCCTCACAGGAAAATTGCTCCAACTCGAGTTCTGTTTTACTCACAGATATAATTCAAACGGTTTTAGAAACTAGAGAGTGTTTTCTATCCAATAGTAATAATAATATGCATATTGTAAGAGCAAGAATTGAGTACGAGGCAGTTTAATTTGGGAACGATTTTTTTACAAAGTGAAAACAGCACCCTCTATTGAGAAAAGGATATTATGCTCTCCCATTTGTATTTTTATTTGAATTTATTATGGATTCCCATACTCTTCCTAGAGTCCAGCAAAATTAAGGCAGTTTATACAATTTTAAAACATTACAATACATTCAAAAATTTCACAACACTCTGTGTGCCCTCAGGCCCCTACTCCACCACCACATATCTGCAGTACTAAATCCATGTGTATGTATAGTGCGTATGTTATCGTGTGTGTATGTATGTATGTATGTATGTATGTATGTATGTATGTATGTATGTATGTATGTGTGTATGTGTGTGTGTGTGTGTGTGTGTGTGTGTGTGTGTGTGTGTGTGTGTGTGTGTGTATATATGTATGCATGTGTCTGTGCCAATGTTTGTGTGGCTTCACAGTCCCCGCTGTTCCATCAGGTGTTTATCTGTTTTTTAAAACTCATTTTACTGCTTGCGTCAGTTACTTGATGTGGAATAAAGTTCCATGTAGTCATGGCTCTATGTAGTACTGTGTGCCTCTCATAGTATGTTCTTGACTTGAGGACTGTGAAGAGACCTCTTGTGGCATTTCTAGTGGGGTATGCATGGGTGTCTGAGCTGTGTGCCAGTAGTTTGACATGCATATTATTAATATTAGCTCTCTGTGTACATCCAAGGGCTAGCCATGCTGCCTTGTTCTGAGCCAATTGCAATTTTCCTATGTCCTTTTTTTGTGGAACCTGACCACACGACTGAACAGTAGTCAAGGTGCTACAAAACTTGGGCCTGTAGGACCTGCCTTGCATATTATTTCTTATTATTATTACTTGTTGTATTCGGCGCATGTGACAAATAAAGTTTGATTTGATATGTTGTTAGTTTTCTTAACAGTTTGGAAACTTTAGAGTGTTTTCTATCCAAATCTACCAGTTATATGCATATCATGTCTTCTGGGCCCGAGAAGCATTTCATCCAAAATTCAGAATGCTGCCCCCTACCCTAGTGAAGTTAAGACTAGATCATTGTGTTAACATTTCGCAATATGAGCTGGGTAGAGTTGAGACATTCAAGGCAAACTGAACTGTCGACATGTGATAACTCCGAAACAAAATAACAGGAAAGAGGACTCCCCAATTTAGGTAGGGGGAGTAACTGTTAGGAATGGCTAGACTTGTAGAAGATAATGAGAGATTATGTGTTAGTATTGTGGAAAAATACAGCCCACCTAAAGAGCGGTGGAGTTTTATCACCTTTTCCACACTGACTTTACGGAATTCAAAACTACAATTATTGTATTTCATAATTTGGTCCAATACACTTGGATGTGTAGTGTCAGAGTTTCTACTGGTGTGTGTGTGTGTGTGTGTGTGTGTGTGTGTGTGTGTGTGTGTGTGTGTGTGTGTGTGTGTGTGTGTGTGTGTGTGTGTGTGTGTGTGTGTGTGTGGGGGGGGGGGGATTATAAAATGGGAATTATAAAATGTTCTCATTTTTTTTTTCTCTGAATAAAGTATTGATCTATTGCAGACTGAGACTTTGTCTAAATTCTTCTATTAACTCGAGCTTTACAACCTCGGGGGAATTGGTCAAAGCTTAAGTGATTGTTGAGTTGACATCATTGGGATTGAAAATTCTCTTGACATATACTCAGTAATTTTCCATCCAGATTGTCAGACCCCAGTGGCTTGTCATTGTTGATAGACAACAATAATTTTATCACCTTTTCCACACTGACTTTACGGAATTCAAAACTACAATTCTTGTCTTTCATAATTTGGTCCGATATACTTGGATGTGTAGTGTCAGAGTTTGTTGCAGTTATGTCATCCCTAGGTTTTCTTATCTTATCAATGAAAAGTCATTAACTTCACTAGGGTAGGGGGCAGCATTCGGATTTTTGGATGAAAAGCGTGCCCAAATTAAACTTCTTGCTACTCAGCCATAAAAGCTAGAATATGTGTCAGATTTTTTAAAAACACACCATGCAATAATCTGAGTACAGCGCTCAGACACAAAAGCAAGCCATACAGATATCCTCCATGTTTTGGAGTCAACAGAAGTCAGAAATAGCGTTGTAAATATTCACTTACCTTTGATGATCTTCATCAGAATGCACTCCCAGGAATCCCAGTTCCACAATAAATGTTTGATTTGTTCGATAAAGTTCATAATTTAAGTCCAAACACCTCCTTTTTGTTAGCGCGTTTAGCCCAGTATTCCAAATTCATGACGCGCGGTCACTAGGAGCAGACGAAAAGTCAAAAAGTTACGTTACAGTCCTTGGAAACATGTCAAACGAAGAATAGAATCACTCTTTAGGATGTTTTTAACATGAATCTTCAATAATGTTCCAACCGGAGAATTCCTTTGTCTTCAGAAATGCAATGGAACTCAAGCTAACTTTCAAATGAATGCGCATGGTCAGCTCGTGGCACTCTGGGAGAGACCTTACTCAATCCCCTCTCATTTGCCCCCACTTCACAGTAGAAGCATCAAACAAGGTTCTAAAGACTGTTGACGTCTAGTGGAAGCCTTAGGAAGTGTGATATGACCCCATAGACACTGTGTATTCGATAGGCCAAGAGTTGAAAAACTACAAACCTCAGATTTCCCACTTCCTGGTGCATTTTTCTCAGGTTTTCGACGGCCATATGAGTTATGTTATACTCTGAGACATCATTCAAACAGTTTTAGAAACTTCAGAGTGTTTTCTATCCAAATCTAATATGCATATATTAGCAACTGGGCCTGAGTAGCAGGCAGTTTACTCTGGGCACGCTTTTCATCCAAACGTGAAAATGCTGCCCACTATCCCAAACAAGTTAAGGAGAAGTGGATCTAAAATTCCATGCATCACAGTTGTATCTTTTAGCAATGTTTATTATGAGTATTTCTGTAAATTGATGTGGCTCTCTTCAAAATCACCGGATGTTTTGGAACTACTGAACATAACGCGCCAATGTAAACTGAGATTTTAGGATATAATTATGAACTTTAACGAACAAAACATACATGTATTGTGTAACATGAAGTCGTATGAGTATTATCTGACGAAGATCATCAAAGGTTAGTGATTAATTTTATCTCTATTTCTGCTTTTATTGTGACTCCTCTCTTTGTCTGGAAAAATGGCTGTGTTTTTCTGTGACTTGGCTCTGACCTAACATAATCGTTTGGTGTGCTTTCGTTGTAAAGCCTTTTTGAAATCGGACACTGTGGCTGGATTTACAACAAGTGTATCTTTAAAATGGTGTACAATACTTGTATGTTTGAGGATTTTTAATTATGGGATTTCTGTTGCTTTGAATTTGGCGCCCTGCAGTTTCACTGGCTGTTGACGCTAGCGTCACACATACCCTAGTGAAGTTAAAGTAGTTTGCAATATCAGTGGGCTTTGTGATGAATGAGCCATCTGATTCAATGAATGAAGCTGCTAAGTTGTTTTTTTCCCCCACAATTTAATTGAAGGTGCCCCAAAGCTTTTTACTATAATTTTTATATAATTTATCTTTGTTTCATAGTGTAGTTTATTTTTATTTTGTTTAGTCACCTGATTTCTTAATTTACAGTACATTTGCCAATCAGTTGGGCTGACAGACTTAATTGCCATACCTTTTGCCTCATCCCTCTCAACCATACAATTTTTCAATTCCTCATCAATCCAAGGGGATTTAACAGTTTCTTCAGTCATTTTCTTAATGGGTGCGTGCTTATTAATAACTGGAATAAGTAGTTTCATAAATGCATCAAGTGCAGCATCTGGTTGCTGCTCATTACACACCACAGACAAGCAAATATTATTTTCATCATCAACATATAAAACACTACAAAACTTATTGTATGACCTCTTATACACTATATTAGACCCAGCCTTTAGAACGTTGGTTTTCCTAGATATGGCTACTATATTGTGAACACTACATCCTATGGATCTGGATACTGCTTTAAAGCAAACATCTGCAGCATTAGTAAAGATGTGATCAATACATGTTGATGACTTAATTCCTGTGCTGTTTGTAACTACCCTGGTAGGTTGACTGACAACCTGATCCAGGTTGCAGGAGTGGACAACTTGATAGCCATTCATTATTTAAATCACCCATAAAATGTACTTCTCTGTTGATATCACATACGTTATCAAGCATTTCACACATATTATCCAGATACTAACTGTTAGCACCTGGTGGTCTATAGCAGCTTCCCACAATATTGGGCTTTAGGTGAGGCAGATGAACCTGTAGCCATATTACTTCAACAGTATTTAACATTAGATCGTCTCTAAGCTTTACAGGAATGTGGTTCTGAATATGGACCGCAACACCACCTCCGTTGGCATTTCTGTCTTTTCGGTAGATGTTATAACCATGTACTGCTACCACTGCATCATCAAAGGTTTTATCTAAGTGAGTTTCAGAGATAGTCAGAATATGAATGGCATCTGTTACAAGCAAGTTATTGACTTCATGGACCTTGTTTCTTAGGCTGAATATGTTAATATGGGCTATTGTTAGCACTTTTCTGGATTGCTTGATTGTTTTTCATGTTTTACTGGGAAGCTTATCAGAGGAAGACTTACTCATGTTATTTACATTGGAGCTGATAGTGCAGGGTGAGCTGCATAAAGTGGTCTTCCTACAATTGCACACCGCCTCAGTGCTAACAGTGTAACTCTGGTTTACAGGCTCGTGATTACTGCTTACAATAGCTGTAGGATAAACAGATGTATTCGGTGCAATTAGGGGTACATCAATTAAATTACATATATTGTGTTTGCCAATGCCCTTAAGATCAAGTACATTTGATGCAGCATTATGACGACTCATTGCCACAATGGTAGGGATTAACTGAGCTGGTCTTGGATCATTAAATGCGTGGACAGAGTCCAGGAGCCAAGATGATTTGGATGGACTCCGTCATTCCTGTAGAGTATCTTCTGTTTCCAGAAGGTGTAAAATGTATCAATAAAAGTGACTACAGCAGAGCTACAGTAGTCTTTTAGCCAGATGTGTAATGCCAGCAGTCTGCTGAATCTTTCACACCAGCGGCCCAACGATGGTACTGGACCTGAAATTGTTGGCCATTTTTTTTAGTCTAAAATCAGTTCTTTAAAATCTACTTTCAAATGTTCCCAGCTAGCCCTCCTGATGTCGTTTGACCCCACATGGACTACGACAGTGTCAGCTCCCGGCATCTGTGGTAGAACAGTCGGAAGCAGCCTTGTTAAGTCCTGTACTCGTGCTCCTGGGTAGCACAGGTTTTTTGCCATGGGGACCGAGATGTTTCTCACCATAGAGCTGCCTATGATGACAGCTGGTGATGTGAATGGTCTGGTCTCTCAGGCAGCCTCAGGTTCTGGTGAGCCTGGGAGCTCCGAGGATCTGAACTTGAGGTAGAAGCCACCGGAGAGGGAGGCAGAACCGAGGACGAAGACGGAGGTACCTCCGGATCCGATCTTGATTGGGAAGCCACCAAGGATGAAGGAGCCGGAACCTCTGGATCCAGGGCGACAAAGCTGTTTCTGGTCTATGTCAGTTCCGGGCTCAACATCTCCATGGAGACCCCCCTTGCCAGAGGACGCCTTCTTCGACTTCCATGGCGAGTGACATACCTCCATGGCTGGTTGGTTGGGTTGAGAACAGCTCCTTTCTCCAGGGAAGGGGGAGACCTCTTCGGGGATGGGACCCTGCCTAACACCGTCCAGTCGGCTGTGGAGGGCCGACTCGGCAGCAAAACTTTCACCAGACCAGAGTGGCGTCCGGCTACTGGAGTGGAAGAAAAAGACGTGGGTTCCCCAGCAGCGTATGCAGGCTTGCTACTTGCTTTCTTAGAGTAGCTACTTGTAGCTGTACCTGTAGTCTTCCGCAAGCAATTCAGTTTCTATATTGAAAGTCAACACGGTCCACATTGTCCCGGAACAAAGCAAAGTAAACACAGCTCCTGCAACTCTAGAAATGTTCAATAGCGGCCTCCATTTGAGGCCGCCGAGCCAGCAAAGCTAGCTGTGCTTTCGCATCACTCCCCCTATACGGAATCTGTCAGGATCCCGGGACAGATAGCAGCACTCACAGCAATAGCCCAACAGAGCCGCAGGATTCAAAATAAAATAAAAGTATATAAAAACACTGTCGGCTTTTAAACCGAGGGCTTTAGTTCAGGTTTCAGCGTTCGACAGTGTTCAACAACAACACACATATGTAACACTCTGATGACGTTGATTAGGGCTTTGGCTTGTTTTTAAAATTGTTAAATGTAATGTTTATTTAAGTAGGAAAATCAGTTAACTTCTTGCGACTACAGGGGGTGCTGTTTACTCATTAGCATATTTGCATTACAGATTAAACGGCTTCCTACTCTCCTACTTTATCGTACAATATACATATTATTACTATTATTGGATAGAAAACAGTCTCTAGTTTCTATAGCCGTTGGAATTTTGTCTCTGAGTGGAACAGAACTCATTCTACAGCAATTTCCCTGACATGGAGTCAGATTTCACACATTTTGGCCCCTGATCTGGAGTCAGTTTAAAGGCCACTGTGAATGCTATAAGGATACGGACACTGCTTACGTCTTCCCCTGGATGCCTTTACGTGATGACGCTTTGAATGGTATCGATTGCCCAATCACAGCCACTATAAAACAAAAACACGTGTAGGTAGGAACTCCTTTCCAGCTGCGCCGGACGCACGGTGGACACCGACCCGTTCTTTTTCCAAGCATTAGTGGAGCCAGTAATATTTCTCAGGTCATGTTTTTACTCGTTATAGGAGTTAAAAACATCATAAGGTAGTTAATTTAAACCGTTTTGTAGCAATTTATATCCGTTTAGTGCGCATTTTGGGACATTTATTTCTGAGACTTTTTGAAGAGCAGGGCAGGTTTCCAGTTCATGCCGAACGTAGTTGGCATTTCCACATGACAAGAGGACAGCTTTCGACCAAAAGACGATTAGACCCAAGAAAGGATTCTTTGCCCAAGATTCTGATGGAAGAACAGCTCAAAGTAGGAACAATTTATTATGATAAATCGTGTTTCTGTCGAAAAATGTTAATCGCTTAGGACGCCATCTTGTTAGACGTAGCTTCGCTTGGCGCAAACTGTATTGAAAAGTAAGGATAATTAAAAAAATGTAAATCAGCGATTGTATTAAGAATTAAATTGTCTATCAATCGCTGTCCACCCTATATTTTTTAGTCACGTTTATGAGTATTTTTTGTATACGACTAGATCACTGTCTAATGTGGCGCACGACATTGTCTGACCAGCTGGGCAACTTTTGTCATTGTCTAACCATGATTTTGGTGGCTAAATATGCACATTTTCGAACAAACTGTATATGTATGTTGTAATGTGATGTTACAGGAGTGTCATCTGAAGAATTCTGAGAAGGTTAGTGAAAAAAAGAATATATTTTGGCGATGTTTACGTTATCGCTCTCTTTGGCTAGAATCAAGGCTCTGGTAACGTTTGCATATGTGGTATGCTAATATAACGATTTATTGTGTTTTCGCTGTAAGACACTTAGAAAATCTGAAATATTGTCTGTATTCACAGGATCTGTGTCTTTCGATTAGTGTATGCTGTGTATTTTTACGAAATATTTGATGAATAGTAATTAGGTAAACACGTTGCTCTATGTATTTATTCTAGTCCATTTGTGACGGTGGGTGCAATTGTAAACTATGATATCTACCTGAAATATGCACATTTTTCTAACAAAACCTATCCTATACCATAAATATGTTATCAGACTGTCATCTGATGAGGTTTTTTCTTGGTTAGTGGCTATCAATATCTTAGTTTAGCCGAATTGGTGATAGCACCTGATGGAGTAAGAAACTGATGGAGTTAGAAAAGTGGTGTCTTTTGCTAACGTGGTTAGCTAATAGATTTACATATTTTGTCTTCCCTGTAAAACATTTAAAAAATCTGAAATGGTGGCTTTATTCACAAGATCTGTATCTTTCATTAGGTGTCTTGGACTTGTGATTTAATGATATTTAGATGCTACTATTTAATTGTGACGCTATGCTAGGCTATGCTACTCAGTGTGGGGGGGGGGGGGGGGGACACCCGGACCCGGGGTAGATACTCGTGAAAGGTTAAGAACAAATTCTTATTTACAATGACGGCCTACATTTGTAGGTGTACCTGTAGTCTTCCGCAAGCAATTCAGTTTCTATATTGAAAGTCAACATGGTCCACATTGTCCCGGAACAAAGCAAAGTAAACACAGCTCCTGCAACTCTAGAAATGTTCAATAGCGGCCTCCATTTGAGGCCGCCGAGCCAGCAAAGCTAACTGTGCTTTCGCATCACTCCCCCTATACGGAATCTGTCAGGATCCCGGGACAGATAGCAGCGCTCACAGCAATAGCCCAACAGAGCCGCAGGATTCAAAATAAAATAAAAGTATATAAAAACACTGTCGGCTTTTAAACCGAGGGCTTTAGTTCAGGTTTCAGCGTTCGACAGCGTTCAACAACAACAAACATATGTCGCACTCTGATGACGTTGATTAGGGCTTTGGCTTGTTTTTAAAATTGTTAAATGTAATGTTTATTTAAGTAGGAAAATCAGTTAATAACAAATTCTTATTTACAATGACGGCCTACACCGGCCAAACCCTAATTAGGACAAAGCTGGGCCAACGCTAGGACAACGCTGGGTTGTGATACAGCTCGAGATCGAACCACGGTCTGTGGTGACGCCTCTAGCACTGCGATGCAGTGCCTTAGGCCGCTGCGCCACTCAAGAGCCCCCTGGCAGGGTAGGACCAACCCGGCCAGACAGGCTCTGAATCTTGAGGGGTTGGTGCTTCTTTAGTACCTCTCTGACCGCATTCATCTTTCTGATTTGGCTGCTTACAGACTACTTACATTAGCCCCATTAAACAGATCACTCAGGTCACTCAGGTGGGTGTCTAGGGTATAGGTTTGGGGACAATTCCATCATGATAGGACAATAAATAAATAAACTATATTTATAATTCATTTAAAAATGTATATCCCATATCTACACAAAATTGAAAGCTCTCTCACAACCCATTCTCACAAACACACATTGGCTCTGGGATTTGCAACCCTTATCCTTTTTCACTCACACTTTTCCAAACACAAAAACACACACCCCACCTTCCATCACAACACATCCGTACATACCCACATACAGTGCCTTCTATGTCCTCTGTGTTTTATCTCTACCATGTTGATTGAATACTTTTGTGTTCCAGTTCTTTACATTTAAAGATGTATTATTTAGCTAATTATCTTTTATTCTAATTTATGAAATGCTATAAATGGAAAGTCTAATACTAATTCTTTTCCAACATGGTATAGTGGTATAGTGTAGTTGTAATATATATATTTTTAACAATTGTTGTATTTTATAGCTTTTTATATGGTTAGTATTGAGTGTTCCATTATTTGACTGCTCTATGGGAACTTTGTATTATTTAAAGTAACCATCGAGTAGTCTTTGTGTCTCGGAACATTTGGTTATCAATATACAGTTTATCGACTACGAGAGCTACACGTTTCATTTTTAATCTATTCTCCTTAAAGATTGGGTACAGAACTTTGTGCAGTTCTTCAATTTCCTTCGGGAACTGATCATTCATGCCTATTTTAGTGTCTGCAAGTCCTTTACCCAGGCTTTTAAAAATTATTTTATCTTTAACCTGTTGGGGATGGGGGCGCTGTTTAGACTATTTATGCTAATGTGGCTAATTTTTTAAACGGCTTCCCACAAAATCCTTGATCGTACAATATGCATATTATTATTATTATTGGATAGAAAACAGTCTATAGTTTCTATAGGAGTTGAAATTTTGTCTCTAAGTGGAACAGAGCCCATTCTACAGCAATTTCCCTGACATGGAGTCAGATTTGAGAAACGTTGGCCACTTTTCTGAAGTCATTTAAAAGGGCACTGTCGTTGCTATGACTATACGGACACTTCTTACGTCTTCCCCTGGATGCCTTTACGTGATGACGATTCCAACGGGCTCGATTGCTCGTTCACAGGCCCTACAAATGAAAAAAACCTTTAGCTAGCAAGTCTTTTCTTGCTGCGTAACGCGCGTGGAAGACACCGACCCTCTCCTGTTCCAAGCGTTAGTTTAGCCTGTTATATTTCTCCGGTCATCTTTTCACTCGTTATAGGAGTTACAAACATCACAAAGTAGTTAATTTAAAGCGTTTTATAGCAATTTATATCCGTTTAGTGCGATTTTGGGACATTTATTTTTGCAACGATGTGAAAAGTTGGGCACGCTTTTCAGTTCATCCCGAACGTAGTTGACATTTCCACATGGCAAGAGGACAGCTTTCCACCAAAAGACGATTTCTCCCAAGAAAGGATCCTTTGCCCAAGATACTGATGGAAGAACAGCTCAAGGTAGGACATTTTTATTATGATAAATCGTGTTTCTGTCGAAACATTTTAGTGGCTTAGGACGCCATGTTTTTTGACGTAGCTTCGCTTGGCGCAAACTGTATTGAAAAGTAAGGATAAATTAAAAAATGTAATAACGCAATTGTATTAAGAATTAAATTGTCTATCAATCCCTGTCCACCCTATATTTTTTAGTCACGTTTATGAGTATTTATGTATAAGAGTAGATCACTGTCTAAGTGGCGCAAGGACGTTTTCTTTACCAGCTTGTCTACATTTCACATTGTCTAACCATGATTTTGGTGGCTAAATATAAACATTTTCGATCAAACTGTATATGCATGTTGTAATGTGATGTTACAGGAGTGTCATCGGAAGAATTCTGAGAAGGTTAGTGAAAAAATTAATATCTTTTGGCGATGTTGACTTTTATCGCTCACTTTGGCTAGAATCAATGCTGGGCTGCTAATTGCTATGTGCTAAGCTAATATAACGATTTATTGTGTTTTCGCTGTAAGACACTTAGAAAATCTGAAATATTGTCTGTATTCACAGGATCTGTGTCTTTCGATTCGTGTATGCTGTGTATTTTTACGAAATGTTTGATGATTAGTAGTTAGGTAAACACGTTGCTCATTGTAATTATTCTAGTCCATTTGTGATGGTGGGTGCAATTGTAAACTATGCCATATACCTGAAATATGCACTTTTTTCTAACAAAACCTATCCCATACCATAAATATGTTATCAGACTGTCATCTAATGAGTTTTTTTGTTGGTTAGGGGCTATAAATATCTTAGTTTAGCCGAATTGGTGATGGCTACTGGTGTTGGTGGACAAATAAAAGATGGTGGATTATGCTAATGTGTTTTTAGGTAATAGATGTACATCTTTACATATTGTGTCTTCCCTGTAAAACATTTTAAAAATCGGAAATGTTGACTGGATTCATAAGATCTGTGTCTTTCATTAGCTGTATTGGACTTTAATGTGTGAAAGTTAAATATTTTAAAAAAATATTTTTTTTGAATTTCGCGGCACTGGTTTTTCAGTGGGGGGGGGGGGGGGGGTGCCGCTAGCGCCACGCTGATCCTAGACAGGTTAAAGAAAGCAAATTTGGCAACGATTGGGTGCTTATATCTCTGTACTCTCTGTCCAAAATGGTGTACACGTTTGAGTTGGATTTTGTTGACAGCTTCGTGTGGGATCTGAAGCGCTGTAAGGAGGAACTCCCTCACTACACCCTCAGGAACTTCTCCTTCTTTCTCTTGGATACCAGTAAGTACCAGATTTACTCTCGTATATCTAGTCTCTAGGCTTTTCTCCGAAAGATGTTCTCCTTTTAAGTTCAATAACGTCGGTTTCAATCTGTTTCAAAGTCCCTTTTAGCTTGTTTGTTTCTTTCTCCATTGTCGCAGCTTTTGCGTCACTCATCTCGAGACTCGCCTTCAACTCCTTTATATCTTTACTGACTAATTCAAGTATGCCCAGTTTGTCATTTATCGATTTTAACAGATCGGTTTCCACCCTTGCCATTCCCAGTGGTGAAAAGCTTTAATCGTCTGTGTCCGTCGAGGAGTCGCGTTTTCTTTTGGAGATTGGTTCTCCTTGTTTTACTCTCCATCATGTTTGGGCGTTACTTGTTTTCATAATGTTTGTTGATATATTTCTCTAGCCTTATGATTTGTTTTGTGGTGTTATCCAGATGGAAGTTTTTTACCCACCAGTATGTGAAGTGTTAATATTTAGTCTAACTTACTTATATTGAATATTATGTTTTCATCTTGAGGTGATCTGCACTGCTGTGTTCAGTCCACCATCTTCTTTCCTTGGACCATTTCAGGACGAGGAACTGTGGTTACATACATAGGGTTGTATGTGTATGCAGATGTGTATGCAGCCAAATGGCCATCAATCTAATGATCTAATACATTTGTTCAAACAGGCGTCACTGCGCACTCACGCTTATCAATCTAATGATCTAATAAATCGCACGCACACGCAAGCACACACACACACCAAGTGTGTCGAAATATTGCCACTTTATTTCCGAAATATTGCCTTTTGTATTCTCTAAATATTGCCACTTTATTCACAAAATGTAATTTTGACTATATTATTCTGGAAATCTTGCCACTTTCTTCTCCAGATATTTCCACATATTTTTAAAGGAGTATTATGCAAAAAACAATCATCCAAGTACCACCCATCACTGTTTATTTTTTTATTGTCTTCACTTGTCCCTAATAGGCATCCATAGAATGCAGATGGGAATCCAAGCTGAATGAAAAATAATTTAGTTTAGGATCTTCTAATGTTTACAGAAATGTTACAGCACTTACTTTGTGAATTCTGAGTGGTTTTGTGTCTGTAGTCAGCTGGGGGAAAAACACACACGAAATTAAATTATTATTATAATCTTTGACTTTAACTGACATGGTGCCTGTTGAGACACTGATCTTTTTTGCAAAATCTTTTTCTGACCTTTTCGTATTGTGTGATCCCAGACGATTTCCCCCTCCACATCACTGATTAGCTTCATACCAAAGTCAACATCTGCATCTTCCATGAACACCTCAAAGAAGTTTGGTGTAGTGTTGTCATATCTCAGCTTCATTTTCTGTGGAGGCAGTAGGTGAGAGAGGGTGTTTTTTGTGTGTTTTTGTTTTATTTAGGATATTAAAATTGCTATTGCTTTTTGGATTAGATTGACATTCTGTGGGAGCTCAAACCATACAGGAGGTTTAACTTCAGCAGAAGGAGACGACGTTGTGAGGCTGAACCAATCCTTCATCCGAAGGGACTTGACTGGTTGTGGTTTTCTGATACTCCTGTATCCATAAGACTGCTCCTTTTTCTTCATTGCCTGAAGAAGCATAAGCCAACATGTCCTTGTCAAAACCATTCACACATGACATTTTGTTGGATTGTGTGGTGTGAAACTGATTTCAATGAATGAACTATATAATATATTCTAAACCGGAAACCCTGAGAAAACTGCCACGAGATGTTTTGACAGAGTGACACCATATCTGACTTTTTTTTACGGCCTGTCCCTCTTAGGAGGACAAAAATACATCTTTTTCTTTTGTTGTTACATGTACTTTCTACACACATTTTACATATATGTCACATATTTTTTTTTTTACTTTTTCTTCAGTAGTTACATAGCAAGAATAAATTAATTTGATATACATTACGTCTAGATATACATGTCAATTAGTTTATTTGAATTTAACCATATTATATTAGTATTTTTTAGGTTTTTTTAGTGAGAGGTTTAATGCTTTAATATTTAATAATTTTAGCCCCCGAACTCATATTCATTATATAAATAAGCATGTTTTATTTTGTCTGGCTTGCCATTACAAATAAAGTGAAATGTGTTCTGCTCAAATCATTTAAAAGACATTTGGTCTAAGCAGGGCCATAAGTAAATAGGTAAACTGGGATATGACTAAATAATTAATCAGGGTGAATTTTTTCACAGATAGACAGGTATTTACCTTTCCATGGTAGCAAGATCTTATATATTTTTGTTGTAAAAATGTGTTGTAGTAAGTTCCTTTATTTCTTTAGGGTTATGAATACCACCGGTCCACTTCCCCATCGGACCCTTTTTAATTTTTTTTATTTTATTTATTTCTTTATTTTACATTTTCTCCCCTTTTCTCCCCAATTTTCGTGGTATCCAATCGCTAGTAATTACTATCTTGTCTCATCGCTACAACTCCCGTACGGGCTCGGGAGAGACGAAGGTCGAAAGCCATGCGTCCTCCGAAGCACAACCCAACCAAGCCGCACTGCTTCTTTAACACAGCGCGCCTCCAACCCGGAAGCCAGCCGCACCAATGTGTCGGAGGAAACACCGTGCACCTGGCCCCCTTGGTTTGCGCGCACAGCGCCCAGCCCGCCACGGGAGTCGCTGGAGCGCGATGAGACAAGGAAATCCCTACCGGCCAAACCCTCCCTAACCCGGACGACGCTAGCCCAATTGTGCGTCGCCCCACGGACCTCTCGGTCGCGGCCGGCTGCGACAGAGCCTGGGGGCGAACCCAGAGACTCTGGTGGCGCAGTTAGCACTGCGATGCAGTGCCCTAGACCACTACCATCGGACCATTTTATTGGAAAATTAGACCTTAATGTAAAAGTTAAAAAAAAAATGTTTTATCCAATATACCTCATATGGTACACTTCTCATAGTTTGGTTGTAACCCAGAGAGGTTAGAAACATTATCTAGATACTCTATGAGGCTGTGCAGGGATCCAGATTGCGGATTTAAGAGAAAATCTGAATCGTCAGAGTACAATGACACCTTTGTTTTTAAGGATTTCTAGCCCCTCTATATTATTGTTGGATCTAATTTTATTCCCTAAAATTTTGATTGTCATAATAAATAGATATACCGACAGTGGATAACCTTGTTTTACTCCTCTTGACAGTTTACAGTAATACCTTCTGAGAAGGTAACATTATTTACTATTTTACACTTAGGGTTACTATACATAACTTTAACCCATTGTATAAGAGATTCTCCAAAATTAAAATAGTCCAGGCATCTATATGTAAATTCCAGTTGTACTTTATCAAAAGCATTTTCAAAATCTGCTATGAATAACATAGATTCCTAGATTTTTCATAGTGTTCTATTGTTTCAAGTACTTGTCTTATGTTATCTCCAATGTATCTTCCATGTAAAAAAAACCTGTCTCATCAAGATGAATTATATCTGACAACACCTTTTTAATTCTATGTGCTATTAATTTTGCTAGGATTTTTCCATCACAACACAGGTGTAATGGACTTCCTATTTGTTTCAATTAACTGGATCTTTATACTTACCACCTAGGTCCTGTTTTTATACTTACCACCTAGGTCCTGTTTTATTGGAGTGGTTAAAACATGCTAATAGCAGATCTTTAGTAGATCAAAAAAGGTTTCATATGGACTGCATTCGGGAATTTATTCAAAATTGATCAATTTTTCTCCACCTCATCAATCTACATACAGTACCCCATAATGACAAAGCAAAACAAGTCTTTAGAAATGTTGTAAATGTGTGTATATATATATATATATATATATATATATATATATAAATGAAATATTATATTTACATAAGTATTCAGACCCTTTACTCAGTATTTTGTTGAAGCAGCTTTGGCAGTGATTACATTCTCGAGTCTTCTTGGGTATGATGCTACAAGCTTGGCACATCGGTATTTGGGGAGTTTCTCCCATTCTTCTCTACAAATCCTCTTAGCTCTGTCAGGTTGGATGGGGAGCGTAGCTGCCCAGCTATTTTCAGATCTCTCCAGAGATGTTTGATTGGGTTCAAGTCCGGGCTCTGGCTGGGCCACACAAGGACATTCATAGAGTTGTCCCAAAGCCACTCCTGTGTTGCCCTGGCTGTGTGCTTAGGGTCATTGTCCTTAACCCCATTCTTAGGTCCTGAGCACTCTGGAGCAGGTTTTCATCAAAGATCTCTCTGTACTTTGGTCAATTAATTTTCCCTCGATCCTGACTAGTCTCCCAGTCCCTGTCGCTGAAAATCATCCCCACAGAATGATGCTACCACCACCATGCTTCACCGTAGGGATGGTGTCAGGTTTCTTCCAGATGGGATGCTTGACATTCAGGCCAATCTTGGTTTCATCAGACCAGATAATCTTGTTCCTCGTGGTCAGAGTCGTTTAGCTGCCTTTTGGCAAACTCCAAGCAGGCTGTCAAGTACCTTTTACTGAGGAGTGGCTTCCATCTGGCCACTCTACCATAACGACCCGATTGGTAGAGTGCTGCAGTTGTCAAGTTGTAGAAACATCTCAACAATGATCAATGGAAACAGGATACACAGCTCAATTTTGAGTCTCATAGTAAAGGGTCTGAAATACCTTATTTACATAAGTTATTTCTGTTTTCATTTTTAATACATTTGCAAAAATTTCTTTGTCAATATGGGGTATTGTGTGTAGATTGATGAGGATTTTTTTTATTTAATCCATTTTAGAATTATAATTGTATTACATTCTCCCACCATAATAATCGGACTCTTCCCCCACAGTTTCCCAACAACAGAAGTCCACCAAATTCCCCTGGTTTTGGATGGAAAACAAACAGCTGTTTTTCAGTCTGTAGGAACCGTATTTACTCATTTTGGGTACCGGTACTGTTTATATTTAGGTGCAGGAGCTCCACAATACTTTTGAGCTAATATTCTATATGAGGAACAGGATCTCAAGCAGTGAGCTCCTGCCCAAGTCAAGCACTGAATTGGAGAATGGCAATGTCTACACAATTATATACTGTATATTAAATGTCTTATTTTTTTACCCACTGGTATTATCTGCATTGATAACATTGAGAGATGATTTAACCACAGAGGAGAACAATAAGTGGAAATAACCTGTTCTACAGAAGAATCACAGGGGACCAGATACGCATGTAGCGTGAGGAATGCTGTCTTGGCCTGGTACAGCAGCAAGTCACAGTGGGCTTTCACCGGAAAGCCAGATCTCACGAGAACTCCTTTTGGAGAGAAGGATGGATGGAGGATCTTGACGTGGAAGCGGGTGACTTCATCCACTTGTTCTACGGACACACCACAGTCTTCTACATGTAGAACTCTCACTTTCTCTTTAAAGGAGGGATCATCGCCTGCAGAGATAAAAACAGGCACATTTGCATAAACATCAGGTTGACATCAACAACAGGGCTTTTTAAAAGTAGTTTGCATCAGTTATATTTTAATTATAAACATATACGCCCATACCAAAACAGGCAAAATGTGGCAGCTGCACTTCTTCCAGTTCTCCTGAAATGACTGTGACGTCCAATAGGGGGCCACCTTGCTTGTACCCCAAGCTTTTCATCATTGCCCTGTGAGGCTCCCAGGAGCTGAATTGATACTGTAGACTGACATAGGTTTTACACACCCACCGGAGCCCTGATACTTTGCACTCGTAGCGCCCCGGGGGAGACGTGCTACGGATGGCATGAAAAGAAGAAGGAATGGGTTTAGAGTAAGTAAGTCATGTATTTAATCAGCAGTTGACCAACATAATAATGGTTACTTTACTTTGTTAAACCTTGCTTTAAATCCTCACAGACTCTATTTCTTCTTATTATTATTTTTTTTACAATTAATGAAACACAGGCTATGAAGTCAGACTGTCTTCTTTAAATACGTTTTAGCAGGTATATTCAATCTAGTCATTATTATTAGTATCTTAAAACAGAATTGTTGGATAACCAAACGTAAAGTTTTTAATCGTCTGTATTATGGCGAGGAACTAATACATTCCAGGACTGTACCTGAACATTGGGGCTTCTTTAGTGATGGCCACAGGTTCAACCTGAACCCAGTTGGAAGACTCCTGAATAAGAGAACATTGATCTCTGATTATCACAGATACACTGAATTTATTAGATAAATATAGCCACCTGGCTAATGTTAGCCACAACGAATTGGAATTCCTAATATATCGTATGGAATGCAAATTCATAACATATCATACAAATTGCAATTCATAACATATCATGCACATTTTTATTCATAACATATCATTTGAAATGGATGATGGACATCAACAAATGAATAGACTCCATTCAAAACGTAACATATCATACTAAATGGAGGGACTGAGATTTACGTATAAAATAATACAAAATGCTCTGAGACCAGGTTGGTAAAGGTTGTACTTTGTACTTTAAAGGCTAACTTTCCCTTGAATGTTGTCAAACCTGCTAATTCTATACCTTTATTTGCAAATTACTGAAGAATGGTTTCTGTGATTCTTAGAAAAGAAGGTGTTATGTAGAATCATATAGGGATTTTTGTTTTGTCCCCATAGGGGAACCCTTTTTGGTGCTAGGTAGAATCCTTTCTAGAGGGTCCTGCCTAGAACTCTCTATATATGGTTCTTCATAGAATCATTTTATATTTGAAGGGTTCATCCTAGAACCCCCTATGAATGGTTCTACTAAGAACCCTTTGATTTTTGAAGGGTTTCCCCTAGAGCCCTCTATGAACGGTTCCACCAGCCTTATTAGCCTTTAAAATTAAACTCTTTATGACAATAGATGACATACTGTACATCACAAGGCATTCATTTAAAGGCTTAGTTATACCCTAAAACGGTGGTTTAAGGAAACTCCTGCTTTACCGGTGTTAAGGTTGTCGTAGTCGTTCTCCTCCTCAGACGAGGAGGAGCATGGATCGGACCAAGATGCGGAGTAGTAGGTATTCATGTTTTAATGAACAAACAACAAACACTACAAATTACGAAACTCTACAAACGTGACTAACCTGAAAACAGTCCTGTGTGGCCCAAACACTGACACAGGAAACAAACACCCACACAACACCAGTGAAACCCTGGCTGCCTTAGTATGACTCTCAATCAGGGACAAACGATACACACCTGTCTCTGATTGAGAATCATACCAGGCCGAACACAAAATCCCAACATAGAAAAACAAACCTAGACCAACCCACCCAACTCACGCCCTGACCAACTAAAACAAATACATAATAAAGGAAAACAGGTCAGGAACATGACAGAACCCCCCCCTTAAGGTGCGAACTCCGGGCGCACCAGCACAAAGTCTAGGGGAGGGTCTGGGTGGGCGTCTGTCCACGGTGGCGGCTCTGGCGCTGGGCGAGGTCCCCACCCCACCATAGTCACTCCCCGCTTCCGTATCCCCCTCCCAATGACCACCCTCCAACTAAACCCACCTAAATGAAGGGGCAGCATCGGGATAAGGGGCAGCACCGGGCCGAGGGACTCTGGCAGGTCCGGGCCGAGGGACTCTGGCAGGTCCTGGCCGAGGGACTCTGGCAGGTCCTGGCCGAGGGACTCTGGCAGGTCCTGGCCGAGGGACTCTGGCAGGTCCTGGCCGAGGGACTCTGGCAGGTCCTGGCCGGACGGCTCTGGCTGGTCCTGGCCGGACGGCTCTGGCTGGTCCTGGCCGGACGGCTCTGGCTGGTCCTGGCCGGACGGCTCTGGCTGGTCCTGGCCGGACGGCTCTGGCTGGTCCTGGCCGGACGGCTCTGGCAGGTCCTGGCCGGACGGCTCTGGCTGGTCCTGGCCGGACGGCTCTGGCTGGTCCTGGCCGGACGGCTCTGGCTGGTCCTGGCTGGACGGCTCTGGCTGGTCGGCTCTGGCTGGTCCTGGCTGAACGGCACTGGCTGGTCCTGGCTGGACGGCTCTGAAGGCTCGGGACAGACGGGCAGCGCTGGGCAGGCAGACAGTTCAGACCACGCTGGGCAGGCAGGCAGTTCAGACAGCGCTGGGAAGGCAGACAGTTCGGGCAGCGCTGAGCAGGCAAGCAGCGCAGGCGGCGTTGGGCAGACGGCCGACTCTGACCTGCTGAGGCGCACAGTAGGCCTGGTGCGTGGTGCCGGAACTGGAGTCACTGGGCTGGAGACATGCACCACAGGGAGAGTGCGTGGAGGAGGAACAGGGCTCTGGAAACGCACTGGAAGCCTGGTGCGTGGAGTAGGCACTGGTGGTACTGAGCTGGGGTGGGAAGGTGGCGCCGGATATACCGGACCGTGAAGGAGGACACGCGCTCTTGAGGACCAAGCCTCCCCAACCTTACCAGGTTGAATGGTCCCCGTAGCCCTGCCAGTGCGGCGAGGTGGAATAACCCGCACTGGGCTATGCAGGCGAACCCGGGACACCACCTGTAAGGCTGGTGCCATGTACGCCGGCCCGAGGAGACGTACTGGAGGCCAGATACATTGGGCTGGCTTCATGACATCCGGCTCGATGCCCAACCTAGCCCTCCCAGTGCAGCAAGGTGGAATAGCCCGCACTGGGCTAAGCACGCGTACTGGGGACACCGTGCGCTTTACCGCATAACACGGTGTCTGACCAGTACTACGTCCTCTCACTCCACGGTAAGCCCGGGGAGTTGGCTCAGGTAACCAACCCGGCTTCGCCACACTCCCCTTTAGCCCCCCTCAAGAAATTTTTGGGTGAGCCTCTCGGGCTTCCAGCCGCTCTGCCTTGCTTTAGTCTCATACAACCTCCTCTCCGCTTTCGCTGCCTCCAGCTCCGCTTTGGGGCGGCGATACTCCACTGGCTCTGCCCAGGGTCCTTTACCGTCCAGGATCTCCTCCCAAGTCCATTCCTCTTTTCCCCATTGTTGTTGTTCCTGCCTTCCTTCTCCACTCCGCTTGATCCTGTTTTGGTGGGTGTTTCTGTTAAGGTTGTCGTAGTCGTTCTCGTCCTCAGACGAGGGGGAGCATGGATGGGACCAAGATGCGGAGTAGTAGGTATTCATGTTTTAATGAACAAACAACAAACACTACAAATTACGAAACTCTACAAACGTGACTAACCTGAAAACAGTCCTGTGTGGCCCAAACACTGACACAGGAAACAAACACCCACAAAACACCAGTGAAACCCTGGCTGCCTTAGTATGACTCTCAATCAGGGACAAACGATACACACCTGTCTCTGATTGAGAATCTTACCAGGCCGAACACAAAATCCCAACATAGAAAAACAAACCTAGACCAACCCACCCAACTCACGCCCTGACCAACTAAAACAAATACATAACAAAGGAAAACAGGTCAGGAACGTGACAACCGGCCACATCAGGTCTGCAAGTCACATTCTGCTCGCCTGCACTTAAAATCCTGATGTTAAAGTTTAAACACTGAGGTAAACACAAAAGCCCAAGCACTATGTAAAATAATGAAATTACAATAAATAAACTTATTCAGATTCTGAAGGGTTCTTCCCCAAAAAATTCTTAGCATGTTAAAGGTTCTAGGGAGAACCATTTGCCTTACAAAGAACCATTGTCTCCCAAAGAGGGTTCTTCAGATGAAAACGGTTCTTGGTAGAACCCTATCCCTCCGCTAAGAACCCTTTTATAATATTTTTTTCCAGTGCTTAATTTCAGCCGGATCCTGCCGGAACAGGATCCTGCAGCTTTCAGTTCTGCACTGTTTCGTTCTGTAACCTATTTGCCAGGATCCGGTACCTCTGGTGGCATGAACACTTATTTTCACTGTTTGCAATGTAAACATAATAATAAAATCTGAGTCAATACAAGTTGCCTCCTCTGTAATTCTCCTGCCCCTTAAAAAATAAATGTAAAAACGTGCCTGATATTCTAAGAATTGATTTGTGTTGGGCCGGCCTGGGTTCATGGTTTGCGTAACATTGAAGCCTATAGACCAACGCGTGGCCATTGCTGTGGTGAGACAGAGAAGGGCGCTTGTATCTCTCTCACAGAATTAGATTGAGATTAACTTTCTATTATCTGCCATCCTCTCTCTGCTCTGATAGACTTGAGCCTGCAACTAATCTCTCCAACGTTGCATTTCATAATTTATTTCCTTACAGAGTCATAGCCGCGGAAGGGTGCTGGAGGTGTCGCAGCACCCCTGATAAATTGAAATACAGTTGCCAAAGTTATAGAATTAGAATTGTTCAGAAATAAATTAAATCATTCAGAATAATACACCAGGAGTAGGCCTAGAATTCAGCCACAAAGGATCAATAATAAATACATAGCCTAGCTGAGATTGTGTGTAGCCCAATCACAAGGCATGCCTACAGTTGGGAAGTGCGGCAAATCTGTCAGTGAACAGCATGTAGCCAAAACAGGCATGTCGCTAAATTTCTAATAAACTGAACAAAAATATAAACTACATGTACAGTGTTGGTCCCATGTTTCATGAGCAGAAATTGAAGATCCCAGACATTTAGCAGTAAGCCCAATCAGCTTCACAACCGCAGTCCACCTGTAAGGCGAGCGGTTTGCTGATGTCAACGTTGTGAACAGAGTGCTGCATGGTGGCGGTGGGGTTATGGTAGGGGCACACGCAATCTACAGAAAACGAACACAATTGCATTTTATTGATGGCAATTTGAATGCACAGAGATACTGTGAAGAGATCCTGAGGCCCATTGTCATGCTAGTCATCCGCCTCCATCACCTCATGTTTCAGCATTATAATGCACTACCCGATGTTGCAAGGATCTGTACACAATTCCTGGAAGCTGAAAATGTCCCAGTTCTTCCAATGGACTGCATACTCACCAGACATGACACCCATGGAGCATGTTTGGGATGCTCTGGATCGATGTGTATGAAACCATGCACCAGTTCAATATCTAGCAAATTTGAACAGCCATTGAAAAGAAGTGGGACAAAATTCCACAGGCCACAATCAACAGGCTGATCAACTCTATGCGAAGGAGATCGGTTGGCTGCATGAGGGAAATGGTGGTCACACCAGATACTGACTGGTTTTCAGATCCACACCCCTACCTTTTTTTAAGGTCTCTGTGACCAACAGATGCATATCTGTATACCCAGTCATGTGAAATCCATAGATTAGAGTGAAATGAATGTATTTCAATTGACTGATTTCCTTACACCTACGAACTGTAACTCTTTGAAGTTGTTGCATGTTTCATTTATATTTTCGTTCAGTATACAATCGGGGGAATGCACCGGTTGGAAAGCAAATGATTCTACTGAAAAGAGAAGACTAATCTACCAAAGACTAAGCTACCAAAAATGTTATCAACTTCCAAATAGGCCTATTGAGCAAACAGCATTGTAAAACAAGAGGTAAAACAAGAAAGAGAAAACAAGGTAAAACAAGAAAGAGATCTTTAAGAACGGGCGCATCGGCCTTCGCAGGTGAGTGAACTGAGCATCATTGGGTGAGTGACTAAAACTGGAAAGCTTTTTTAGGACTATAATTTCCTCCTTATATTGTACAATATGTGTGTGTCCACACACCTAGGCCTAATCTATTGGTGGATTCAGGACAGGGTCGTTTTAATTGATCTCAGATTCTGAGTTTGTCATGGTCAAAGTAGGCTGTCATTTCGATCATTTGTGAGTTACTAAAAAAGATTCTGCTCAAGTCTCCAGTCATCTAAAATGACGTGAAATTGCATGAAATGCGGTTATAAAAGGCCTCATTTTTCCTGAACCCGTTTTTTGTTTCTCCCTTCTTCAAGAATCTCTACTCTACTGCTGTATGCCAGAGTGCAGATACGATGATCATGCATCCAATGGTTCATTATGAAGGGGATTTTTTACATGCGTTCTGGTACCTGAGAGCAACCCAAGTCACCCCCATCTCACGCTCTCACTTTTTGTTCCAGCACCTCCCAATTTACAAATGAACCACTGTTTTCTTCTAAGAGTGCAGCTGCCAGCTGTGTGAAACTGGAGCAAAATGTAGGATTTCCACAAAATATTTGTGATTTTCATGAAAATAAAAAGATATTCATGAATACAAAGCACAGTCAACATAGGTGGTGGTCAAACATTTGACAAAAATGTATCGACTACTACTGTACACTCCATGAAGACAGTAACAAACATTAACTCACCATCACATTAGCACAGGTTGTGCAACTTCTCACAGGCTCTGGGGAAAGACACATCAATCAGAAAATCAACCACACCAAACATTAACCTCAGTGATAATACAGTGGTCTTAATTTCCTGGTACACAAAGCATTTTAAAATCACAAATACAATAACAATGATATTTAGTGCTAACAATGATCTCTATGAGATGAGTCACAAATGCTCCCAGCGTCACTGTCTCCCCTGTGTAGATTGGTGGGTTTGGACGTCCCGTGTCATTATATTGTGTATTAGCACATTAAAATATCAAGAACTTGAACATGAGTGAGAGAATATAGAGATACAAATTAGAAAATTAGGATTAGAATGGTTTTACCGTTTTTTATCGATTTGATATCAGTTACTTCCAAAAATGTACGACATATGTATCATCATACCTGAATAGAAGACATGTCCGTGATGGGATGGGTACTGGATGCCGTAGGCCACAGGACCTCTAATGGTGAAGCCAAGGTAGAAGCAGACGTCTTCGGACTTCCAAACTTTTCTTCGTTGTTCGGCACAAACTTCAATCTCCTTGCCATCAACGCGCGCAAACACCCTGTGCTGTCTAACCACTCCATTGACTGGAAGAAGAAGATCCTGGACACTGGGTTCTCTCCACACCTCACCACTGCTCCACTTTTGATCTATAGTGTCTGGCCCTGCCATTGGATTCTCCCTTGACAATAGCTTCTCTATTTTTGATCTATGAACCAATCTGCTCAAACCCCCACCCCGTCCCAGGAAAATAAGGGGGCGAAGGTACCTTGAGCGAAGATGCTTCTTGTATGTATTTTTGTAGGAGTCTTGCATCTCCAGAACACATTTGTTGAGGTCAACATTGAATCCCATTTTCTTATGCTCCTCGGGCCAGAACAGCAAAAGGACTAAGAAGTAAAACTCTGGGGTTTGGTTACCGAAATTGGCCAATATGTGTCTTTCCAGAAGGCTTCTTAGGATTGGCAAAGGGGTAAGCACTGGAGATGCTGCTTCCACTTTGCTTAAGATGATGTTGGCAAGGATGAAGTTTTGGGCAGCTTTGTTTTCACCACCACCATCTTTCTTTTTTTCCCATTCTTTTTTTATTTCCTCCCACAAGATTGTTATTCGGCGCAAGTGAGTTTTATCATAGCCCTTATCAAGACAGGAAAGCAGTCCAGGGAAGGCAATGGCCATTTCCTCTTTGAGCTTCTGGAGGGGTACACCTATTGCAGACTCTGAGTGTATAGGTGTGCATGTCCCCACATATTTGTGGTAGCAGTTCTTGACATCAGTCTGAAAGTAATGCGGTTCATCTTTCTCTATGCTGGGCTTGGAGTACGTCAGGTAACCATCAAAAAACTCACATTTCCTCTCCACCTCATTCCTGAGGCTGCTGATGAGTGGCTTGTACTTGAAGAGCTTTTTTTGTCCAATTTTTATGAAGAAGGTGTCAGCTGATATTTCCATGGTAAGGACCTTTTGCCAGTTATTGTCAAGAGAGACAAGCGAGTCAAAAACAATGTTGGCAACCTGTAGATATCCAAATAGTCCTCTGTTGTTAAAGATCCGTGAGACTTTGGTCATACCATCGTCTTGCATGTCTGCTCCCTGCTCATTTTCAGCAGCCCTTTCCTCATCTCTGAAAGCCTCAAAGGCCTTTTTTGACAGTTGCAAAATTTCTTGTGCAGAGATGGAAGGATCATGGACCCTGCTCTTCAATTGGTTCTTGTATACTTGCCCCAGTGTATCAGCAACAAATGAACTTTTAGGATCTCTGTCTTTTGCAAATTTTGCCCACTTCTCCGCTTTAAAATAGGCTCGTGTCTCAATGTAAAGAAAACGAGCAAGATTTTGAGGAAAGAATGGGTTTTGCTTGAATATCTCTGAAGCTAATTGTAAAACAGATACAACATTGCTTTTGGATTCTTCGCCTTCAATATCTTGAATCAACCTGGAAAACGTGTCTTTTCCCTCTTCTCCCATTTCCCTTTTCGTTAACATGTCTTGAACTAAAAATTGTTGTACCTCTTCTCTACAAAATTCAGTCAGAAAGTTCCTTGCTGTATCACTCCTGGTCACACCTGCCGTAGCCAGTACCTTAACACACTGTTGTGCAATCAGTGAGTGAGCCATGCGGACATGTTTGTCTTGTCCCTGTCGTGCAGGGAATGTCACTATCAGATGAGTGAAGGGCTCCATTCGCTGCTCAAAGGAAGGACCTCCATAAATGGGATCTGGAGGACCAAGGAATGCCTGACATTGAGACTGCAGAAGGTGGGATCCAGGGACGTAGGCATTTACCAGTGATAAGAATGCAAGAAGCTGGGAATTTTTAGATCTTCTATTTTTCCTGACATTTAAAAAGGCACACGTTTCTTTAACATAATGTCCACTGAAATTATCTCGCATTATGTTAAAGCCATGAAACTGTTTGTGTTCATTGCTGTAGTTTCGACTGATCTCAATCTGTTTCTCCTCAAACTGTTGTTTCTCTGCTTCAGAAAGTTCCGTCCTGAGAAAAACATTTCTTGAGTTGTTATGGTCCTCTTGTTTGATAACTGCCTTACGCACACAGTTTAAAATGATGACCACAGGCATGTGGGTCGTGATGTTTCTCTCTGCAATCTCTTTGATGATGGCATCCTGCAAATTCTCCAGAATACGCTCATCTTCCAGCATTAAGAGCACAGTGTTCTGCTGGCCTTGACCACCTGCAGTGAAAAGGTGAATCACCTGCTTGGCGATAGCGGTGATGTCTGAGGTAGCACCTGTTAGAACAGCACATCTCAGTGTTTTCCTCATGTCCCAGAGCACCTGCTTGGCCAGAGTGGTTCCCCCACTGCCTGGCTGATGCAGCAGATTCATGGTAGAAGTCAGGTCACCCTTACACTGTTTCTTAATATTTTCCATCAGCTCAGTGTAACCGTCTCTTTTGATAAAGGGGGTTGTTTTATCAGCTGACGTTGCCCTTTCAGTCCAGTAGAAGTTAAGCCATTGAGGTGGGGCTCCTCTGTAAAAATCTACCTCGGTCTTCTTAGCTACTGCGGAGTCTATGTCCTCTTCTTCAAATGCATTTGAGTACAAAACATCTAGAAGTGAAATGGAATCCCTGATTTCACTTCCAACATAAATTTCACGACCACGGGCATTGGACAAGGATGAGCCCTTGTTGTGAGCCATCTTTGTTGTCTCCGGTCCCAAGCTTAACCAGTCTTCTGTATATTAGTTGTACTTCATGTGGTGGTATGGACTCTGAAAAAGGAGACAATAATGTTTGAGTAAGAATGTTGAATTTCATTAATATATAAACAAAAGGCTGTATACAGTAAAAGGCTGTATCTTTGACTTAGTTGGATTTATGTACTGACATTGCATGCCGCTGATCATTTAAGGCTGTGTGTGTTTTGCTTCTTGTTGCTACCAACTCTTAAAGGTTTTTTCAATAACTTTGTTGCAATTTTTACAAGTACCGTGCCATCAGAAAGTATGCATCATTCCAAGATGGCATAGCAGTCAGACGTCCTTTGTCCTCCTCTTGTCGTGTCCCGTATATATATATATATATATATATTTACACCTTTCTTCGCATATCTTTCATATATTTTCTTTTCCAAGGACTCAACTTCAAAACACTCTCCTGCAACCCGCCTCACCAATTTTAAAAAAAGTATTATTTACCTCAAATCTGTAATCCACAATAGAAGCTAGCCAGAAGCTAGCCAGAAGCTAACCAGAAGCTAGCCAGAAGCTAACCAGAAGCTAGCCAGAAGCTACCCAAAAGCTAGCCAGTTTACTGTTTACACGGTTTGTGGTCATCAGCAATTCCTTTAGCTCGAAAATCTATCGCCAGTTTTGTACAACGCGACTCAGACCGGAACATACCGGACCTATTTTTCTCCCCATATCCCCGTATTACAAACCGCAAGCTCTGGACATTTACACCTGGAACTCGCAGCTAGCTAGTTGCTACCCGTGTGACTATTGGCTTACGTCGATCCCGGAGCAAACATCAATTATTTCCGGAGCTAGCCAGCTGAAGAGTTCCATCAGCCACTCCTTGGCTACAATCAACTATCCGGACCCGTTTTACTGCCAATGCGGAGCCCCACCGGGCCTTCACAACTGGACTACTGACGTTATCTGCCCGAGGGAGTTATCCAACTGGCCCCTCCGTTGCGACGTTACCTGAACGCCCATCTGCGGCCGCTAATCGTTAGCTGTCTTATCGGCTGCTATATGAATAAGTCTATCTGACAATTTTTCTTGGGTCACTATAACTATATCTATTTTGTCAATCGGATTGATCCCCTCTACCACACGGAACCTCACTAATCTACCGATGGAAACGCACGAGGTGGCAAAAAACAGACCTCCATCCTATGCTAGCTTGCTACCGATGGCCCGGCTAGCTGTCTGAATCGCCGTGACCCCAACCTACCTCTACTCACTGGACTGTTATGATCACTCGACTAAGCATGCCTCTCCTTAATGTCAATATGCCTTGTCCATTGCTGTTCTGGTTAGTGTTTATTGGCTTATTTCACTGTAGAGCCTCTAGCCCTGCTCACTATACCTTATCCAACCTTTCAGTTCCACCACCCACACATGCAATGACATCACCTGGTTTCAATTATGTTTCTAGAGACAATATCTCTCTCATCATCACTCAATACCTAGGTTTACCTCCACTGTATACACATCCTACCATACCTTTGTCTGTACATTATACCTTGAAGCTATTTTATCGCCCCCAGAAACTTCCTTTTAGTCTCTGTTCTAGACGTTGTAGACGACCAATTCTCATAGCTTTTAGCCGTACCCTTATCCTACTCCTCCTCTGTTCCTCTGGTGATGTAGAGGTGAATCCAGGCTCTGCAGTGCCTAGCTCGACTCCTATTCCCCAGGCGCTCTCTTTTGATGACTTCTGTAACCGCAATAGCCTTGGTTTCATGCATGTTAACATTAGAAGCCTCCTCCCTAAGTTTGTTTTATTCACTGCTTTAGCACACTCTGCCAACCCGGATGTTCTAGCCGTGTCTGAATCCTGGCTTAGGAAGACCACCAAAAATTCTGACATTTTCATCCCTAACTACAACATTTTCAGACAAGATAGAACGGTCAAAGGGGGCGGTGTTGCAATCTACTGCAAAGATAGCCTGCAGAGTTCTGTCCTACTATCCAGGTCTGTACCCAAACAATTTGAACTTCTACTTTTAAAAATCCACCTCTCTAAAAACAAGTCTCTCCCTGTTGCCGCCTGCTATAGACCACCCTCTGCCCCCAGCTGTGCTCTGGACACCATATGTGAACTTATTGCCCCCCATCTATCTTCAGAGCTCGTGCTGCTAGGCGACCTGAACTGGAACATGCTTAACACCCCAGCCATCCTACAATCTAAGCTTGATGCCCTCAATCTAACACAAATTATCAATGAACCTACCAGGTACCACCCCAAAGCCGTAAACACGGGCACCCTCATAGATATCATCCTAACCAACTTGCCCTCTAAATACACCTCTGCTGTTTTCAACCAAGATCTCAGCGATCACTGCCTCATTGCCTGCATCTGTAATGGGTCAGCGGTCAAACGACCTCCACTCATCACTGTCAAACGCTCGCTGAAACACTTCAGCGAGCAGGCCTTTCTAACCGACCTGGCCGGGGTATCCTGGAAGGATATTGATCTCATCCCGTCAGTAGAGGATGCCTGGTTATTTTTTTTTAAATACCTTCCTCACCATCTTAAATAAGTATGCCCCATTCAAGAAATGTAGAACCAGGAACAGATATAGCCCATGGTTCTCTCCAGACCTGACTGCCCTTAACCAACACAAAAACATCCTATTTCGTTCTGCATTAGCATCGAACAGCCCCCATGGTATGCAACTTTTCAGGGAAGCTAGAAACCAATATAAACAGGCAGTTAGAAAAGCCAAGGCTAGCTTTTTCAAGCAGAAATTTGCTTCCTGCAACATAAACTCAAAAAAGTTCTGGGACACTGTAAAGTCCATGGAGAATAAGAACACCTCCTCCCAGCTGCCCACTGCACTGAAGATAGGTGTTAGAAGAATTGTAATTCCTATATATTCATTAACCAATTCAATTAAAACAATCAGTCTGCACCCAGAGGTTGTAAAATTCTGTGGAAGTGAAACAGACGGAGACCAGTTTAAAAATAGTCAGTGCCGTTTATTCTGAGAGCTCTGAACAATAATCACATGCACATGGGCTTATATATCAGACATTACACAGCGTCATAGCATCCTCCCCTCTGACAAAGACGAGCTGCTGTTAAATTCCATTCCAACGTATACATACGGCTTATCCAATGCTACCACATGTTTCACAATCTGCTGCAAGCCCAACGGTTTCTCCCCCTCCCTGGGTGGGAAGACTTTCTTCTTGATATCGGTTTCACAGTGGTCACAAGTTGTCTATTAACACTTCCTCATTGCCTATGTAGAAACCTTGTTTTAAAGACAGGGTAGAATTCTGTTAGTTACAATTCTACATAACAATTTAACAATACTGCATTAACTGTATACATTATTTAGTCATTATTCATAAAATCACCCTAAGAATAGGAAACACTGTCACCACCGATAAATCCACTATAATTGAGAATTTCAATAAGCATTTTTCTACGGCTGGCCATGCTTTCCACCTGGCTACCCCTACCCTGGTCAACAGCACTGCACCCCCCACAGCTCCTCGCCCAAGCCTTCCCCATTTCTCCTTCTCCCAAATCCAGTCAGCTGATGTTCTGAAAGAGCTGCAAAATCTGAATTTTTGGCCACCCCTATTGCTAGCCTGTTCAACCTCTCTTTCGTGTCGTCTGAGATTCCCAAAGATTGGAAAGCAGCTGCGGTCATCCCCCTCTTCAAAGGGGGGGGGGGTCAATCTTGACCCAAACTGCTACAGACCTATATCTATCCTACCCTGCCTTTCTAAGGTCTTCGAAAGCCAAGTCAACAAACAGATTACCGACCACTTCGAATCCCACCATACCTTCTCCGCTATGCAATCTGGTTTCAGAGCTGGTCATGGGTGCCTCAGCCACGAGCCACGCTCAAGGTCCTAAACGATATCTTAACCGCCATCGATAAGAAACAATACTGTGCAGCCGTATTCATTGACCTGGCCAAGGCTTTCGACTCTGTCAATCAACACATCCACATCGGCAGACTCGACAGCCTTGGTTTCTCAAATGATTGCCTCGCCTGGTTCACCAACTACTTCTCTGATAGAGTTCAGTGTGTCAAATCGGAGGGTCTGTTGTCCGGTTCTCTGGCAGTCTCTATGGGGGTGCCACAGGGTTCAATTCTTGGACCGACTCTCTTCTCTGTATACATCAATGATGCCGCTCTTGCTGCTGGTGAGTCTCTGATCCACCTCTACGCTGACGACACCATTCTGTATACTTCCGGCCCTTCTTTGGACACTGTGTTAACCTTTTATGGCTGCAGGCCGGTGTCAGGCTCAATATGACAACAGCCCGTCCAAGTGCAGGGTGCGAAATTCAAAAGATATTTTTTAGAAATATTTAACTTTCAGACATTAACAAGTCCAATACAGCAAATGAAAGATAAACATCTTGTGAATCCAGCCAACATGTCCGATTTTTTAAATGTTTTACAGCGAAAACACCACTTATATTTATGTTAGCTCACCACCAAATAGAAAAAAGCTCAGACATTTTTCACAGCACAGGTAGCATGCACAAAACCAACCAAACTAACCAAGAACCAACCAAACTAACCAAGAAACAACTTCATCAGATGACAGTCTTATAACATGTTATACAATAAATCTATGTTTTGTTCGAAAAATTTGCATATTTGAGGTATAAATCATAGTTTTACATTGCAGCTACAATCGGAAATGGCACCGAAGCAGCTAGAACAATTACAGAGACCAAATTGAAATACCTAAATACTCATCATAAAACATTTATGATAAATACATGGTGTACAGCAAATGAAAGACAAACATCTTGTGAATCCAGCCAATATTTCCGATTCTTTAAGTGTTTTACAGCGAAAACACAATATAGCATTATATTAGCTTACCACAATAGCCAAAAACACAACCCATTTATCAGCAGCAAAAGTTAGCGATCGCAAGAAAACAGCAAAAAATATATAATTTTTCACTAACCTGGACAAACTTCATCAGATGACAGTCCTATAACATCAGGTTATACATACACTTATGTTTTTTTCGAAAATGTGCATATTTAGAGCTGAAATCCGTGGTTATACATTGTGAAAACTTAGCATCTTTTTCCCAGAATGTCCGGATATATTTCTGACACTCACCTATTCTGACCAAATAACTAATCATAAACGTTACTAAAAAATACTTGTTGTACAGCAAATGATAGATACACTAGTTCTTAATGCAATCGCCGTGTTAGAATTCTAAAAATAACTTCATTACGACATACAGCTTACGTTATAGCGACACAGCGCCAAAACTCAAGGCGGAAAACACAACAACACATTTTCGACAGAAATAGGAAATAACATCATAAATGGGTCCTACTTTGGTTGAGCTTCCATTAGAATCTTGTACAAGTGGTCCTTTGTCCAGAACAATCGTTGTTTGGATTTAGAATGTCCTTTTCCCCTCTCGAATTTGCAAGCAAATCTTGCCAAGTGGCGCGAAGCTCTCCATCGTCAACAAACTCAGAGAACGGAACACGCCAAAACTCCCGAAAAAACTTAAATAATCTGATTAAACTATATTGAAAAAACATACTTTACGATGATATTGTCACATTTATCAAATAAAATCAAAGCCGGAGATATTTGCCGTCTATAACAAAAGCTTTTCAGAAGCCAATGCGGAAGTCCTTTCCGCGTCTTCCTGAGCAAAGGAAATTGGGGTCCTGTCATTCCAAGCTCTCTCTTTTGACCATAGAAAGAGCTAGAGACCCCATTTCACCTCTCACAGCCTATTGACATCTAGTGGAAAGCGGATGAAGTGCATTTATACTAATAGATTTCAAGCAAACGATTAGGGAGGCCCTGGAACAGAGCCTCGATTTCAGATTTTTCACTTTCTGACAGGAGGTTTGCTGCAAAATGAGTTCTGTTTTACTCACAGATTTAATTCAAACGGTTTTAGAAACTTGAGAGTGTTTTCTATCCAATAGTAATAATAATATGCATATTGTACGAGCAAGAATTGAGTACGAGGCCGTTTGAAATGGGCACCTTTTATCCAAGCTACTCAATACTGCCCCTGTAGCCATAAAAAGTTAAGCATAGTTTTACTCTTGAACGTATTTTGGCTTGCCATAACAAAGGGGTTGAATACTTATTGACTCAAGACTTTTCAGCTTTTCAAATTTAATACATTTGCTTTTCAAATGTAATTAATTTGTTAAAATTTCTAAAAACATAATTCCACTCTGACGTCATGGAGTATTTTGTGTAGGCCAGTGGCAAAAATCTACATTTAATCAAAATGTGGAAAAAGTTAAGGTTTGTGAATACTTTGAAAAAATGTACTCGCATCTATACCAAATATAGCTGCGAGCAGCAATGAACAAGGTTCATAGGATGACAGAAAGAACAAAAGATCAGTTTGATAACAAAGGAAGTACTCTACCATGTAGGAACTATATTACTTTATGTCCACTCAGTGAATCCATGACCATGTTGATTTAAATTTCAGTACACTCCACATTAGCGTTCAAAATACTTCAATACAATCTCACAGCTTTAATTAATACTCTGACAGACAAGTGGTAGGACTTCCGTTTTCTCATTTTACCGAATACAAGATCCACTTTTCACTATGGGCAACATTATGTGATTGTACAGCTATACTAATCACAATATTTCACACTGTTTGCCTGCCTACTTTAAATCTAACAGTCCGCTTGATCAATAGTTATTGCACTAGTATCTATGGTGCCTCTGATGTCAATGACAGTGCCTTGTAAAAGTACTCATACCCTGTGGATTTCTTCACATTTTATTACATGTTTGAAACACCTTTGGGAGGGTTTAAGGCTGTGAGTCTTCATGGGAAAGTCTCTATGAGCTTTACACACCTGGATTGTGCAATATTAGCCCGTTATTCTTTTCATAATTACTCAAAATCTGTCTAGATGTTGGGGATAATGGCTAGACAAAAATATGCAAGTCTTGCTATAGATTTTCAAGCAGATTTAAGTCAAAACTAACTTGGCTACTATGGTTGACAAAAAAACTGTAAATGGGAATACATCCTTGACTGACAATATCTGAGTTTGCATGAAATCCAGACCTGTTTTGTGCTGGTATTCTACTCCTTGTAGTTTGTGACATATGCCAAACTTGTCATGACAAAGGAGCAGCAGAGTGGAATGTTAGAACAAACATACTGGTACCTGTTTTTTTAACCTTTATTTAACTAGGTAAGTCAGTTAAGAACACTTCTTGAGAATACAGGGGGTGCTGTTTCGCATTAGCATAATTGCCTCTACAGATTAAACTGCCTCTTATTCAATTATTGCTGTTACTATATGCATATAACCATATACCATTGGATAGAAAACAAGCTATGGTTTCTAAAACCGTTCCAATTTTGTCTCTGAGTGAAACACAGGTCATTTCACAGCACTTTCCCTGAGCCAGAAGAAGATTGCAAGATGTGTATGCTCGCTTCAACGCTCTGCCTATATATGGTCACGCCACCTATGACCCGAAACACACTTCTTTCTTCTTCCTCTGGGTGTCAGGAAGACGTCAGAGGAGAAATTTTTTGTTTATCTTGTACTGACGTGAAATAAGACCTATTTCTTTAGCGTGACCGACAACTTCCGGTTTTCTGAGATGCGCGTTTTAGAGAAGCCATTGTCTTTTGTTATGCTGACGTTACGGATGAAAACTATCTCCGTCTCGAAGTTTGTTTGATACATGTGACCATATCACCGTAATGTATGTTTTTTCAATATAGTTTAATCAGATTATTAGAATTTTTTCGGGAGTTTTGCCGTGTTCCGTTCTTTGAGTTTTTTAACTTTGGACAGGGACCGTGCCAGTCGACCAGTACCCAGGCTAAATGAAGAGGGGAAGTTGCCATTGTGAATGGATTGAACGACTCATCAGGACTAAGGACACCTTGATCAACATTCTGATGAAAGACCAGCAATAGTAAGACCCAATTTACGATGTTATTTCATATATCTGACGTGCATGTGAACTGGTCGGGCGCGTCCAGCTGGTTCTGGCTGGCCTGGTTATGCTAATTTAGCGCTACATTTTGTTTTCGCTATAAAACATTTAAAAAATCTGAAATATTGTTTGGATTCACCAGATGTTGGGCTTTCAATGTCTGTACGCTGTGTATTTTTTCTGAAATGTTTTAAGACAAGTAATTAGTCATATAACGTTGGTCTCTGTAATTGTTCTAGCTGCATCAGCACTATATCAGATTGCAGCTGCAATGTAGAACTGTGATTTATACCTGAAAAATGCACATTTAAAAAAAAAACAACTATGCTATACCATAAATATGTTATCAGACTGTCATCTTATGAATTTGTTTGTTGGTTAGTGGCTATCAATATCTTAGTTTAGCCGAATTGGTGATAGCACCTGATGGAGTAAGAAACTGTTGGAGTAAGAAAATGGTGTCTTTTGCTAACGTGTTTAGCTAATAGATTTACATATTGTGTCTTCCCTGTAAAACATTTAAAAAATCTGAAATGGTGGTTTTATTCACAAGATCTGTGTCTTTCATTGGGTGTCTTGGACTTGTGATTTAATGATATTTAGATGATACTATTTAATTGTGACGCTATGCTAGCGATGCTAATCAGTGTGGGGGGTGTGGGGGGTGCTCCCGGATCCGGGTTAGGTACTCTGTAGAGGTTATTAAGAACAAATTCTTATTTTCAATGACAGCCTTGGAACAGATGGTTAACTGCCTTGTTCAGGGGCATAACAACAGATTTTTACCTAGTTGGCTCAGGGATTCAATCTTGCAACCTTTCGGTTACTAGTCCAACTCTCTAACCACCAGGCTACCTGCCACCCTGTTAGTGATAAGAGGGGAATCCAGTGTGAGGAATATTTTAACCCTGAACTCGTTTATTTGCATTCTGTCTCGTAGGCTAATTTTACATGGTATATCCTGTTTCTCTCTCCCTTAGCCATTAACTCTTGTGTACTCTTAAAGGGACAAACACCTATTTAACATGAACATAACAGTAACAAGCCTAGAAAACTTACAGTTTAAAATTAATAATGTAGGCTTCATGTGTAAACAAAACAAAAAAAAACTACTACTGACACATTTAAATACGTTTAACATGATTGATGTTAGCCTACTCACTGCAGGGAACAGAGACATTGTTTTCACAGAATATTAGGTTACAGTACTCACAGTGTCTTCATCCTACTTCCCTCCATAGTGTCTCCCCATATCCATTATGTATTGCTAATATGATTTACAGACCAGATAATCAAGCAAATAATCTAGACCATCAAAAGACCTGTTGTCGAGTGTAGACAAGCAAACTGGAAAGTTTTAGCTCAGCTCAGTCTCCTCCCAGAAGGGCACGGCCGTATTGTATTATGGGTGTTTGTGGAAGTTACTCAATCTCATATTTCCTGACCACCTTTGATATATACAGTACCGTAAGTTTGGATTGAGTAGGTATGTCCAAACCTTTGACTGGTACTGTGTATATATATATATATATACTACTGTTTGACAGAACAAATTCTATTTTTTCCCAGTGTTGAGCTAGTGTATATACACTAGCTCAACACTGGGAAAAAATAGAATTTGTTCTGTCAAACAGTAGTTACCTTGCCAGCTAGATCAGTAGCCAGTTTCTGCTCTCCTTGCTGGTCCTATACACCAGCCTTTCAGAAGCTTTGCCTTCACACAGCCAAACCGGAAAACAGCTTACCCAAATGCTGTGAGGTGTCCACATGGTTTTAACGCACACCAGAGCCTTGTTTTGCATCTCAGTGCAATGATAAAACAGGGGGACGACGACAAAAAAGCAACTTCAGATTGTGCGGGGGTCATGTCCCCCTGTCCCCAGTGAAGGTTGCGCCCCTGCAGTGCAGTCCTTCCTTTTGACCAGAGCCCTATGCTCTATATGAGGAATAGGACACATACTGGATGTTAATGTGGCAGGACAAAGATCATCTTTACTCACATCAGTGTAGGCTTACTTGTACCTGTATCCTTGGTGTGGATGATAGTAATGGTGGATGATGAAACCTTATGTTGCCTCCAAAATGGCTCCCTATTCTCTATATAGTACACTAATTTTGACCAGAGCCCAGGGAATTAGGGTTAAATAATCACATGATACAGCTCTCAGTAGGTTAGCAAATATATTTTAATATATAATATTTATATTCATTTTAGCACAATGACAAAATGGCATCATTTCAGTTTAGTCTCATTTAAATCAGGACAAAAAGCCACATCTATAGGTATGTACTTATTTAAATACATATTCTAATACCTTGTATTTTATTTATTTATTTGTTGCTGTCGTTGGAAAATAAATAATTAGAATTTTCATTTTGTCCTGTAAAAGAAAAATCCTAATCCAATATCTAACAGCATATAGCCTACGGCATCCAGTGGGCGTTATGATAACAATAAAACATGTTGTAGTGGTTGTGGTAGTTTTCCAGGCTGACTACATTGCAGACGCATGCCAGATCGCACAATGCATGGATAAGTGTTTAACATTTAAGCTAACCCTATCAAATGATATAGCAATCTGATGCCCAACTTCACAGTCCATGACGTGGCACGCAACCATTGGTAAATGCAGTGCGACGTCTGCAATGTGGTCAGCCTGGAACATGACCAATCTTTTATCACATGGTTAGAACAGAGTTTCAAGACGAGCAACACAGGAGATGCTATACGGACACGCCTGACGCCCAAATTGATTACGTATGTCGCAAATTGAGAGCCAAGTGGAGATGAACGGATTCGGTTAAGTCAGTTAATTTAGTCAGTCGTCCTGATGAGCCCTTCCCAGCTAGCTTACCGTATAGCCTCTCCCAAGCAACATCTCTCATTCAGATTGATGCAACATCCTGTCATGTGGGTAAGAATGAGACCGTTTCATTGGCTAATCAGAGAAAACCTGACCTTTGACCTGTATTTAGCAAATGGTTTGTTACCACAGATATGTTGTGGTTGAGATATGATTTGATATGATGCAAGATACAGCATGATGACTGATGCTTTTGGACTTTGGACACCTATTATATTGTGGCTCAATAAAGTCAGTCTCAGTCTGTGATATCATATTGAAACAGGATCATAAACAGAACAATTTCCAACCACATTTAAAAGAGCCAGATAAAATGCAGTGATCCATAAGGAAAACATTGTCTTACTTGTATTCACTTTGGATACCTCCTGCTTGCTTTATACCACACTGCCTGTGTTCCCCCGGAAATCGAAAGTTCCTACATGGTAAAATCAAACAGTTCGATGCCTCTATCTAGGGTACGTCCCAATTATCTATCCCTCCTCCTGTGTGGACTTGTTCACCTCCCTTTGCTGATTTAAAGAAAATGACTGCCCCTTTTCTCCACCAATACAGTGTTTTTAGATATGTGGGAAGAAGTGAACAAGTGTACACTTCAGGAGGAAGGAGATATTATTGGGACCCAAGCACAGGAATGTTGTGACTCATGACCTTACGATGACTTCTACTTACGTTGACGGATCACACCACACCACTGCAGTTCCAATTATTACATTTTAAAAGATGAACGGAAACCTTTTAGTAAGGTGATTTTGAAAACCAAATGTGATCAATATGCATGTTCCTACCCTTAAAACTGCTGAAAAACTCATATTTATGTTAAAAAGTTTAGAAAACTGCCGCGATCTTAATGACGTCATCAGTCGAGTAGTTCCTCTGATAGGCAGCCCAGATTACAATGCATGTTAGTAGCCTCATTGTTTTCATTTTGATAACAATAAAAAATATGAAAATAAGTGCCTTTTTTTAAGGATATCCTGTTAGAGACTAGCCAGGTAACATGGCATGAATGATAAATTGAACAACAACAAAAATGTACTGTGCAAAGGGGGTTATCATCGCTGGCGAGCTAGTCCAAAACCACAGCAAGCTCAGTTGACATTGATGGATATTTTGCTAGCTAGTGATGTTAGCAGACCAGCTTGCTACAGTGCAGGATTTTACTATGGATTTTGGATTTCACTATGGACATTGGCAACATTATTAGGTAACGTGCTGCAATTGATTTAATAGGAGTGGACAATGTTAACAACCCTACTGTCTGTAGCTAACTCTTTCAGAAAAGACACCTAGTTAGCTAGCTAGCTTGCATTGACTGAATATTCATTTTTCTAGCCAGATGTTTCTAGCCCAGCTAGCTAGCTAGCCTCTCATATGTTTGGCACATCGAAGTCCCTCACCGCAAATCATATTGATTACCGATGTATGGTTATTATACACAATATTTTTCCTTCTCAAATTGGTATTTTTTTGTATTTTATTTTATTCACTTCTTGATCAGAGTCTTGATCAGTGCCATACATTTAGAGAGTTCGGCCAACTTTTAGAATGGATAGCACATCCGAGCATTCTAATTATCCATTCATCACACATGTTTGGATTGTAATTGTAATCTTAGATGTTCAGTTATAGCATTGGTGAAATGTAGACAATTCAATGACCTGCTATTTGTCAATATTGCCCATAAAATAATGGGAAGCTAACATGGCTGGTGATTTGTCAACATTTCTAAATATACGTCTCTGACACCGATACGAGGGGAGTTCAACAAGGATTTAATTTGCCGCCAACATATTATTCTACCTAGTAACAATTTCAGATGAATGATTCAAATGAACATTCCAGTGTTACAGTGAAGCCGTAAAAAGCACATTCTTTAAGGGATTACTGTGGCAGTTTAGCAACAATATTCAATCAGATTTTTTTTAGCTATTTTTCCTACATGTATTAGAACGTCTACATCACCACATGATTATTTTGAAGTGGAAGTTTAGACCCGCGACAGACTTTATTATGCTATTATGTTTCCCGCACACTACCTGTTGGCTGTTAGCTAGCTAATACCTGTTGGCTGTTAGCTAGCTAATACCTGTTAGCAAGCTAATGTTAGTGAATATTTGCAGCTAACACAAACCAAAATGGAATGTGTTAGCTTCTGTTAGCTAACAATCGCAAACGGTTCACCTTGTTGAACTCACCTCTCACTGAGCACCTCAAAAAACGACACACAAATGCCGCTAGCTAGTCTCTAATGCAAAAGCACACACTTTTAAAATGGCTTCTTACAGCCACCAAAAAATTCTGTCTTCAACTTCCGTCTAAAATAAAGATGTTCCGTACCAATATTCACACTAACATACTCCACATACATTGGAGCAATGTATGTGGCCTATTTGGAATGCAATCTAGATAGTATGCTAGTGTGGATTTTTGGAGTGTAGCCTCTGAGAGATTGTTCAATACACATACCATTTTTGGATTCATTCATGTCAACAGCACATATAAGCAACTAAACTAAAGTTGGCACTTTTTTCTCTGGTGTGAAAGCTTGCTTAATGTAAACATTTATTTGTCCATTTTCACATTTTACATTTTGCTATTTAGTCCTAGAGGGTTGAATAGGGATGGTTTAAAAAGCATGTGCACAATTTAAAATCATTTTTGCTCTCTCACTCTTTTTATAACTCTTTCTCTCATGGTTTAAAGATGAACAGTGGTAATTGCAAAATCAAACATGTTTGTCATTGCTGTTTCTCCTTAACAAATCTTTCAGACATTCAACATCCTCAACTTCACTAACTTCTCTCTAACAACACAGAACTCCACACAAACATACCCAACACAACCTGCCTAGCCTATTGTATAGCATCATGGGCAAGTTCTGAACATTCAACATCTTAGAAGTTCTTTATTTCAGTACCTAATGGCAGATGGTTCCTTCCATAGTATTCCTTGGAAACAGAAACTGCAATCCATGTTTCGGGTTGGTTTCATGGTGAGGAACCATCTAACCTTAAGTTGTAAAATATTGAACTTATCCTAAGACCTTTGTAATCTATAGTTCACCAGCCACTTCAAATCCAACTCAGACCCTGGGTTCAATCTATTGCAGATAAAGGAAAACCACAATGTGGGGTCATGCACATTATTATTATGCTCGGAAGTGTAAACCGCTAACCTGTAAAAAACTATTAAAACCGATAAACCCAGTAAGTTGTTCCTCTCGCAAACCTTATTGTCATTGAATATTGAGAAGAAACCACACCTGTTCTTAAAAAAACAACACAAACATTTTGAATAAACCCATTGTCCGGTTTTCACAGTTATCTGTGATTGACTGAATTTTGGGTTTTCATCTAGTAGTTCACTGCACTGACCCCAAATGCCCCCTCATCTGTCTCTATCTCTCTATCCATGTGGTCACAACTGCAGATCAACACTTTATTCTACAGCAAAAAATAATAATAAAGGAACAAACTTCTGAGTGAGAATACGTATTTAGAGTTCTTTTGATTTTCGCTTTGCTATCCAGTGGCCTGCCTATTGATCATTACATTTCACGACACAACAAAGAAAAGCATTTCTATCAAAAACAATGACAATAATCCGATAAAAACAACGAAGCCACAACAATGATGTGAAGGGATTATCACAATGGATCTTCTGTTGTAAATTAGCAACTGTCTGGATAATCTTGGGTGTATTTTGGGTGTGTAGTCCACCCCAAAAAAAAGGAAGATGTTTTTATTGGCACATACACCCGATAAGTGCAGTGAAATGTGCTGTTTAACAGGGTCAGTCAACCATAGTAGTTTGATGCCCCTGGAGCAAAATAGGGTTAAGTGCCTTGCTCAAGGGCACATTGACAGGTTTTTCACCCTTTCGGTTACTGGCTCAACGCTCTAACCACTAGCCTACCTGCTGCCCTTAAATACATCAAATGATAAGAATAAAAATAAATGTAAAATAAAATACTGGAATATAATCTGTTTCTTGTTTTTTAAGAAAGGTGGTCATATCCCCTAATTATTAAAAACAATGCAACCCCTAAATCCATATATAAAGATTAAAAGATGGATAGAGAGATAAATTGAAGTGTGGTCTGTGTAATATAAATTCTTACTCAACATCAGCTAAGTGACACGTTTCTATCCCATGATTTGTCTGCAGTTAGTTAACATATCAGGATACTTCAAAAAATACAAAAACAAACAATATGTTGGCATTAAATACATTAATCCATTACAAAACAAGCTCATGGATATAAATTCACAATATATATGTACAACCTAATAAAAAAAAAAGATAAAACGAAGGAAAAATTAACGACTTTAAAATTCCTTCATTCATCATTTAAGTGTATTGAATGCAAATTAAGGAAAAGGGCAAGGTAAAACTCTTGCAGTTTGAAAAGTTTGACTTTAAATTGTAGTTTGATGAGCTCATTTTAACGGTAAGCTTTGTTGTACATCTTAAAATTATCATTCTAATTTATGTATGCCTTGGTTATATTCTTAGATATTTGTCATATATGCTATATTTATTATTATTGTTATTATTATCATTATTATATTTTTTGTTGCATTTTTAAAAATATATATTTCTCAGCATTTCTTTGTAACTTGATATGTAATAGGTACACAGAATTCCAAATTGACATCATTTGTGAGTGATATGTAGTTATTGTATGTGCCAATGGCCACATAAAAAGCTAAACGATGTCATACACATAATTTCTAACAAATCAGAAAGATACGAAATCCACACAGAGCCTTATGGGTTTGAGATTTTACCATAGGTATAGAACATTAGGCTGATGTCATAAAGCCCCAATGAATCAGAATTGATCTTGGCCATCTCAGCTATGAACAGTTCTATCCATTTTACTGTACTTGGCATATGTAAGGTTGGATTAAAAAGAAACCATGAAATTAAAACGTCACCTAAGAACCTATGGTTGTATCTCACACAGTGTGAGTCCTTCCTTGTGGTCTTTGCATTGTAGCCAATGGGGAAAGGACTATATCAGAGTTGCCATTGGGAGGGAGGAAGGGAGCGGGAGAGGATGTGTGGAAGAGGGGGTGAGAAAGAAGGAGAGGTGATTTCAGTGTTTTTTCTGAGAACAGGAATGAAAGGGGGGGTGGTTGCATTCTTAGTAAAACATATGGCAACTTCCTCATTGCTTGAATTCATTTTCTGGGCTGAAATATAAAAATATGCATAGGCTACAGTAGCTACAACAACACGTAAACAATCCCAAATACAAATGTGTTTAGATATGAGGAGAATCGTGAATGCTGTAAAGTGAAGGTTGGTCCCTATTAGTATAGGGCAATTGATTAGTATTATTATTGAGTTTATCGGTGCGTTGTTTTTGTGTATGTGTGTGTGTTTGCATTGTGTGTGTGTGTGTGAGGTTTACCCATCCCTCTATCTACTGATATCCTACAACACAATCGCTAACATGGCACAGTCCACTAACCACAGTGGAATTCTGACATGAAAAAAATACCTAAGCAGCATGGCCACAAACACAGATTCAAACATCCCTACTTACTTTTTAAGTATTTTTTTTGAACACAAAACAAAAACAAGACAAAAAACTAACAAGAAACCAACACCTCCCTTGCGATCCTCATAAGAATTTACATTTTTTTTGTATTTAAAAATATGTTTTTTTGTTTTTGGACACACTTTGTTTATAACTCCTTATTACTGTTACGACAATTTCTCTGCTTTTCTTCAGAGATCTGTTAGTGGTAAGTGAAATAGTAAGCCTAAGAGGATCTATAATGGTCATCCGACACAAACTCTTCCTCCAGCAAGATAAGCACATAGCTACCCTGTCTACCAGCACACACAGATCATAGCGGTAAGTACAACTGATTTCCCTGGCCTGCAATACGAACTGCTGCTCCCTAGCAACAGGTAATACTAACCATAACCCATTCAGCACAAATTACAGTAGATTAGAAGTCTCACCAAACAACAGATCTAGGATCAGATTACACATTTTGGCACAGGGTTCATTAACAGCAGCCACCGCTTCACCATAAAGGGGTTCTGGCTTCCTAAGGGGGGCTTGCTTGGCAGTCAACCTTACAAACAATTGGCCCTGAATATATTTACAATACTATTTTTGACTCAGTTCAGTAGTTAGTCTCAGAGTAGGAGTGCTGATCTAGGATCAGTTTTGCCTTTCAGATTATAATGCATAATGATTATATAGACAGGGGGGACCTGATCCTAGATCACGAATCCTATTCTAAAGCACTTCATGATTACAGTCTCTGGTTTACATAATGAGGATAATACATGTGGAGGTGTATATATCAAAGATAAGTGCATAGGATACTAATAAGTTCCAACACTATACGTTTAACAGCGAGCAATACAAAACCAGATCACAGAAACTGCGATGGAAATAAAAGTCTTGGTCATTGGCACTGGGGGTAGGGAAAGAGGGGGTGTGGGGAGAGGTGAGAGTAGAGGCTATAGGAGAGAAAAGGCTGTTTTTTCCCCAAAGAAAGTAGTGGCCATGACTGTGCAATTATAGAGTTCGTTGTATAGGTGTTTTTGAGATCTTAGGACCTCTGTGAAGGTTTCATCAGGATCAGGAGCCCTCAGCTCACACACTTATAATCAGTATCCCTGCCTAGACCCTTTAGTTTGGCAGACATCTACACAGACCAGTCGTGAGTCGTGAAGCCCTCAGCAAACTCGCAAAATAGTCCCCCGTCTTTACGAGTGAGATTGAACATGATGTGTACTGACTGTACACGTGTGTGGGTGCAACCACACATGCTCACACACATTAGTTTTCATGGAGTGTGTACACCGAATTCTGCTGAGACTTCTTCGTAGGGAGGAAACACAGTGTAATATACATGAGTCATTTGTTTTTTTGAATCAACAATCTTGCTTTGTTTTATGTATGGTGACTGAGACCCAAATGGTGTTAAGGATTAGGTGAATTGGATATTTACAGCACAGTTGTCAATCTCATTCCACTGAGGGGCGAGTGTCTGCGGGGTTTCGCTCCTCCCTTGTACTTGATTGATGAATTAAGGTCACTAATTAGTAAGGAACTCCCCACACCTGGTTGTCTAGGTCTTAATTGAAAGGAAAAAGCAAAAAGCTGCAGACACTAGGCCCTCCATGGAATGAGTTTAACATACCTGATTTAAAGTATAGTGCACTGTCGTGTGTGTATTGATGATTAATGCAGTACTTGGGCTTTTCACAAAACACATTATGATCTATGTATGTATATCATTGGTTTATATATTGTATTTTTTTTCATGATATAGCGGCAGTTTTTCTTTTTCTGCTTCTATCTACCGTTTTGCTATTTCCTTACATTTCTTTCAGAGACTGTAGTCCCTCCCCCTGATTGGTCAGTTGTTTTATGGCCTGAAAAACGTTGGGCTTGGAATTTGAGTGGCACTTTCGGAGCAGAAAGACGTTGATTCTTATTCAAACACAGTAAATATAATACATATTTTATATCCTTATAAAATATATATATTTTAGTTTTTCTAATATCAGATAGTGTTTCATATAGAGTTTTTAAATTGATTAATATAAGAATTTTGTATATGTTTTTATAATAAGGTTTACAATAAGGTGTCTTTTTAAAATACGATGTCACATTATTAAAGGAGCATTGAATCTTTGTGTAAAATCACTGTTTAAAAACAATATTATTTGACAGACGTTAGATTACCGTTGGAATCACATTACACAGCACTGTAATGAGAGTTCCCTGATTGCATTAGCCTAAACCTAGCCTTAGAGTTAGCTTTCAATCTTTCATACCATAGACTTAAATAATGATATATGATTATAAAATATAATTATACATGTATATATGATATATAATACATAACTATATAATTATACATTACATACTCAAAGCTTAGTATGAACAATACAGAGAGTAGCCTATAGGCTTTATTTCCCCCATGTATGTGAATTCTATTGGTCCTTATAACAATGTAGGGTATAGGATTGCAAGTTAATTTTAGGTCAACAAAACCAAAAAGACGATCAAATGATGCTATTGTCATGGTGTAATACCATATAAATATCAGAATACATATAATATCCTTATAACACTTTCTTCTTCGATAATTCCATGCTATGGCTAGGCTAAAGGCAAATATTGGCTTTTTGTATGAATACCTAACGAAACACTTTTTAATATCCAATGATCTGAGGATTTGGTCTGAGTTTTGACTAAAGGAAATATGACACCTGTACTATAGCTTTCATTTTGCTCCACTGATAAAGCGCAGTGCATAATGCTAAGTTGAGTGGAATCCTACTTCCACTTAAGTGACATTTTCACTTAGTCTCCCATTGATTTGTATCTTAGTGGAATAGCAATTCAGGTGTACTGCAAGATTGATTGAAGGATATGGTTGCAAATCTATGTACCTAATGGCAGCATGTTCATCCTAAAGGCCTAACACAGGTCATGCAAATAGGTCATCTGATATAATGCTGCTTTTCCTGCAACTTTTCTAGGTCGAACTAGAGGGGATCCCATACAAACACAAAGAGAGATATGTTTGAACACACACACACAGACACAGACACAGACACAGACACAGACACACACACACACACACACATGCGCGCGCGCACGAGAAACGCATTCAGACACACACTTACACATTTTCTTAAAACAGTGTTACTAGTACAGGTACGTACACAAGCTCTAAACTGACCAACACATCTTTTAACAAGGGGGATTCATTCTCTCCATCTTTCATCTTCAGCTCTTCCTTAGCTTTGGATAAAGGGGCGGTGAAGCATCATGGCGATCTGATTGGTTGATTGGAGAGGTGTTGCTAGCGTCTCTGTGTAATATGGTTTGTGTTAGTGGAACTGGGGGGAGGCGGGAGGAGGAGGGGGGTCGAGATGGTTGGAGTGCCAGGGGTCTAAGTGCAAAGGTCAGAGGTGTAGACCTCACACTTTTTTAGGGGGAGGAGCCAGCTTGATGATCTCGTCTTCAGAGGGTTGGCGAATGATATCTAAAGAGATAGAGAGCAAGAGTGGCAAGAGAGAGAGAGAAAGAAAGAAAGAGAGGAGAGGAGAGGAGAGAGGTCTCAGTAAACTGCTGCAACAGACGTGAGAAAATGACAGTTTATATAAAACAGTTTATAGCTAGAGACAGATTAGGAAACAGAGCTCAGAGGAATATAGTTTATAGCTAGAGAAAGATTAGGAAAGAGATCTCAGAGGAATACAGTTTATAGCTAGAGACAGATTAGGAAAGACAGCTCAGAGAAATACAGTTTATAGCTAGAGACAGATTAGGAAACAGAGCTCAGAGAAAAACAGAAAAGATAAGGAAAAAGTGGAGAGAGGAGGGAGAGAAAGTGAGAGAAAAACAAAAGGTGGAGAGAGAAAGACAAGGCAAGAGGAATTAGGAAGAAATAGAAAAAGGACAGAATGTTAGAAACAGAAAAAAGAGGAATAGTAAAGTGACCTTTGTATTTCTTGGCAGAGGGGATGCGTGTGAGCTTGGTGTCGATCTCATCGTCCTCAGAGATCTTGAGAACCGTGGTGCGGTACTCGATGACACGGGTCAGCAGGTCTGGTCGCCGTGAGATCTCAAAGATATGCTCAATGTACGACAGGTTATCTGTGAGGGAAACATAGGACATTTTTAAAGTGCAAAAGAGCACAGATCTTTGCAAAAATACGTTAAACCTTACTTTAACACGGCAGTGTGATTACATTTTTTGATTTTCTTAAACGTGCGTTATAAGATCTGTGCTCATTTGCAGCCTCCTTCCTCCTGCTCCCTCCTCTCCCTCTTTCTCTCCCTTCCTCACCTTGTTCCAGTTTGTCATTCTTCGCCAGGTAATTAAATCACTCTCCACTCCCCTCCATCCATACTTCCCTCCCTTCCTCTCCCTTCCCAAATGTTGAGCTGGGAAACCTGGAAACGTCTCCTCACCCTGTGCCAGCTTTTGGTTCTCCTCCAGGTAGTTGAACCATTCCTTGGAGGAGGTGATGGTGTTGCTCTGGTCCTCTGTGATGTCCTCCTTGCAGGCAGACTTCAGCTGGTCCAAGTCCTCATTGGTGATGTTTTCAGACAGGTCGCTGAGCAAAGAGCTGTACTCCGACATGGTCTGATGGAAGGAGGGGGAGAGAGTGAGGATGAACGTTAGTCAATTCTGGTTCTTTGTCAGAGAAAAAATAGGATGAAGGCGATCCAAAACAGCCCAGGTAATGACGGTCACAGAGGCATCTTGCTAGCCTTAGTTTTGCATGACAAGGCTCGGAATGACAAGGAGTGGCAAAGAGTGGAACGATAGCACAAACAGATCTATGACCATGCTAGCCTCTTGCTGCCAAAACTAGTAAACTATTATTAAATAATGTACAGAAGAGCATGAATGTGTGGTTACATTCCTTTAGTCTGTCAGTGTTCTGTTCTCTAGACATTACCCCTTACCCCTGTTCCACAGTCAGTTCTATTTCTGATCCTAGAGCTGTGTTTTCGGACACCCCCTACATGGAGCTGAGACCACAATTCTATCTCTTTAGAGATGAGTATGAGAGAGAGAATGGGACAGAGAGACAGAGAGAGAGAGAGAGAGAGAGACTCTATTGGACACTGTCCTTCTAATGTGATCTCTGTTACAACAAGTTCTCCCACTCTACCGATGGCAGGCTGGAAAGTGGCTATACTTACCATAGCCAGGAAGCCACAGAAACATCAAAACGGTATGCAGTATTGGAGACAGCTGTGTGTCTGTGTGTGTCTGTCTCTCTGTGTAAGTCTGTCTGTGGGTTTGTGTGTGTCTGTCTCTCTGTGTAAGTCTGTCTGTGGGTTTGTGTGTGTCTGTCTCTCTGTGTAAGTCTGTCTGTGGGTGTGTGTGTGTCTATCTCTCTGTGTAAGTCTGTCTGTGGGTTTGTGTGTGTCTGTCTCTCTGTGTAAGTCTGTCTGTGGGTTTGTGTGTGTCTGCCTGTCTCTCTGTGTAAGTCTGTCTGTGGGTTTGTGTGTGTCTGTCTCTCTGTGTAAGTCTGTCTGTGGGTTTGTGTGTGTCAGTCTCTCTGTGTAAGTCTGTCTGTGGGTTTGTGTGTGTCTGTCTCTCTGTGTTCGTCTGTCTGTGGGTTTGTGTGTGTCTGTCTCTCTGTGTAAGTCTGTCTGTGGGTTTGTGTGTGTGTCTGTCTCTCTGTGTAAGTCTATCTGTGGGTTTGTGTGTGTGTCTGTCTCTCTGTGTAAGTCTATCTGTGGGTTTGTGTGTGTGCTCTATTGACTTCTGTACAATGGCATCTGGGTACAATATAAAAGGAGTAATGGTGGATTAAGGAGCATCGAGTGACATCCACAACAATGGCTTTCAGTTGTCACACACGCATGAACATGCACACGCACGCACACTGTCTAGACCTGAAAAGGCGAAGTCAAATGCTTGGTGGATCTCTCCGAAGTCTGATTTAGTGTGTGTGTGTGTGTGTGTGTGTGTGTGTGTGTGTGTGTGTGTGTGTGTGTGATGAACAAGGCTCAGGGATGGCCTAAATACTATAAGTGTCATATTCTCTTCTACCAGCAGAGGACAGTGGTTGCTCTATAGACGCAATTCTGTGTGTGCCCTCTCTCCCTTACCTAGCTGCCCAGACTCCTTGCTCCGGCCAAATGCCACACTCACAGATGTTAGTTTCTCTCTGCAATAAGTCTGGATCTGAGTACCACCCCGACCCTTCACTGTAATCTCTCTCTTGGCAGAAACTAATCTCAGATCAGTTTGTGGCATTTTCCCTCAAAAGGTTATAGTAGTGTGATCCTAGATCTGTGCCCAAAGGAGCCAAGTATAATAACAGTGTGTTTTACAGGCCCTCCCTCCATTCACACACACACACACACACACACACACACACACACACACACACACACACACACACACACACACACACACACACACACACACACACACACACACACACACACACACACACACACACACACACACACACACACTGCCCAGGTGTGACCGAGGACTGCCTGGGGAAACACACTGCCCAGGTGAGACTGAGGACTGCCTGGGGAAACACACTGCCCAGGTGTGACTGAGGACTGCCTGGGGAAACACAATGCCCAGGTGTGACCGAGGACTGCCTGGGGAAACACACTGCCCAGGTGTGACCGAGGACTGCCTGGGGAAACACACTGCCCAGGTGTGACCGAGGACTGCCTGGGGAAACACACTGCCAGGTGAGACCGAGGACTGCCTGGGGAAACACACTGCCCAGGTGTGACCGAGGACTGCCTGGGGAAACACACTGCCCAGGTGTGACTGAGGACTGCCTGGGGAAACACACTGCCCAGGTGTGACTGAGGACTGCCTGGGGAAACACACTGCCAGGTGTGACTGAGGACTGCCTGGGGAAACACACTGCCAGGTGTGACTGAGGACTGCCTGGGGAAACACACTGCCAGGTGTGACTGAGGACTGCCTGGGGAAACACACTGCCCAGGTGTGACTGAGGACTGCCTGGGGAAACACACTGCCAGGTGAATGGAAGAGGGGATGCAGCGCAGGGCTATGTGACAATGTGTGTTTGGGAGAGAGGGTGTATGTGTTTGGGAGGGTGTGTGTGTGTGTGTGGGAGAGAGGGTGTGTGTGTTTGGGAGGTGTGTGTGTGTGTGGGAGAGAGGGTGTATGTGTTTGGGAGGGTGTATGTGTGTGTGGGAGAGAGGGTGTATGTGTTTGGGAGGGTGTATGTGTGTGTGTGGGAGAGAGGGTGTGTGTGTTTGGGAGGGTGCGTGTGTGTGGGAGAGAGGGTGTATGTGTTTGGGAGGGTGTATGTGTGTGTGTGGGAGATAGGGTGTATATGTTTGGGAGGGTGTATGTGTGTGTGTGGGAGAGAGGGTGTATGTGTTTGGGAGGGTGTATGTGTGTGTGTGGGAGAGAGGGTGTATGTGTTTGGGAGGGTGTATGTGTGTGTGTGGGAGAGAGGGTGTATGTGTTTGGGAGGGTGTATGTGTGTGTGTGGGAGAGAGGGTGTATGTGTTTGGGAGGGTGTGTGTGTGTGGGAGAGAGGGTGTATGTGTTTGGGAGGGTGTATGTGTGTGTGTGGGAGAGAGGGTGTATGTGTTTGGGAGGGTGTGTGTGTGTGGGAGAGAGGGTGTATGTGTTTGGGAGGGTGTGTGTGTGTGTGTGTGTGTGTGGGAGAGAGGGTGTATGTGTTTGGGAGGGTGTGTGTGTGTGTGTGGGAGAGAGGGTGTATGTGTTTGGGAGGGTGTGTGTGTGTGTGTGGGAGAGAGGATGTATGTGTTTGGGAGGGTGTGTGTGTGTGTGGGAGAGAGGGTGTATGTGTTTGGGAGGGTGTGTGTGTGTGTGGGGGAGAGAGGGTGTATGTGTTTGGGAGGGTGTGTGTGTGTGGGAGAGAGGGTGTATGTGTTTGGGAGGGTGTGTGTGTGTGGGAGAGAGGGTGTATGTGTTTGGGAGGGTGGGAGGGTGTGTGTGTGTGGGAGAGGGTGTATGTGTTTGGGAGGGTGTGTGTGTGTGGGAGAGAGTGTATGTGTGCATTACAGTATATTAATGAGTATTTTGTGTTTTATATCACTTGCACTTCTAGAGGCCTTCAAATGCTTCCAAACTGGCAGTGACTACAGGACAAAACAGACCAACTGGACACTGCAAAATACTCCAACATTTAAGGTTTAAAACTTGCTGCCACACCAATCTGTCCCCTATACATTTTAAACTGTTGGGATACTATAACCACATATGAGTTAAATTGGTACAGCATTCTCCCTCACGGGTGCAACAAGTAGAGTATCTTACAAGGCACGCCTCAAAATCTGTTAATGAGCATGAAACAAAAATATCATGCACTCACTAGTGGTCAAAAGGTTTTTTGCGCTCCAACGATACGGTATGCTACTGTATTATGTGAGATTGAATTATAGTACCATTCAAAATACAGCAATTCTTTCCCCGCTCTTAACATTTTCCCACAGTGCACCGTAATTTACAGTATACTGCAGTAAAATGTAATAGAGTATTTTACTGTTAATAAGGCAAAAGAAATGACTGTATCATTTACAGATTTACGTTACAGTGTAGTCTATTTCCCCTTAATTCTATTTTTTCTTTCCATCTCTCCCTCGCTCTCATTCTTATTTTTTGTCTCTCTTTCTGTGTCCTTCCCTCTCTACATCTCTCTCTCCCATTCTTCCTCTCTCTCTCTCTCTCTCTCTCTCCATGCCTCCTATCCCCTTTCTCTCTAGCCCCCCTTTCTCTCCCATTCTCTCTCGCCCCATCTCTCTCTCTCTCTGTGCCTCCTACCCCCCTCTCTTTCTCTACCCCCCCTTTCTCTCCCATTCTTCCACTCCCTCTCTCTCTCTCTCTCTCTCCATGCCTCCTATCCCCTCTCTCTCTCTACCCCCCCTTTCTCTCCCATTCTTCCACTCCCTCTCTCTCTCTCTCTCTCTCCATGCCTCCTATCCCCTCTCTCTCTCTACCCCCCCTTTCTCTCCCATTTCTCTCCCCCCCGTCTCTCTCTCTCACTCTATGACGAGGCTGACACTACTTTCACACATAGTAGAGCCCCTGTCTAAATCCAGCACGTTCTCATGAACACAACCATGCTTTTGTCTCCTGCTCTTCTGCTCTCCCTTTCTCTCTCCCTGTCTCTCCACCCCTCCCTTCCTCTATTCCAGTGTTTGGAGGTTGGAGAGGGGAGAGAACCTCTGCTGGTCTTCTTTGTTTCTTTCCCTCTCCTCTCTATCCTTCCTCCATTCCCTCCCTCCATCCCAGTGTAAGGAGGGTGCAGAGGGGCGGCATGGCCGCCTGCCTAGCCTAGGCAGCCCCTCTCCACCGTGACTAAACTGTTAAATCTACCCCCTGGCATCCTTCTGGCCTATCGCCTAGCAGACCTGGGTTCAAACAGTATTTGAAATCATTCCAAACACTTTGTGATTGATCGAGGTTAACTGGCTACATGGATCAATAGAATAGACTCAACGTTGTAATCCCCTCCCATCTGATACCTCTTGGCAGGCTAGAGTAAAAGCTCAAAGTTATTTAAAATGTTTTACAAATGATTTGAACCCAGGTGTGGCAGCCTAGAGCCTAGCACACCATAGAAACTGTTAAATTGACTAGAGAGCAATGTCACTGGGCTATTATCTATTTCGCAGACAAGACCTACTGTTCTCACACACATGCACACACGCAGGCACACACGCAGGCACATGCTGTCAAGCACGCACATACACACACGATTGTCAAGGAGCTAAAGGAAGCAGCGAGTAAAATATGAGGGGAAAACATGCTTCACACACCTGAGGGAGATTAAGCCTTTATCTCTCTCTCTCTCTCTCTCACCCTCTTTCTCTTGCTCCCTCTTTCTCTTTCTTTCTTTCTTTCTCTCTCTCTCTCTCTCTCTCTCTCTCTCTCTCTCTCTCTCTCTCTCTCTCTGTGCCTCCATCACTTTATAACCATGGCTACTCGACCACGCTGGAGGGTGGTCCCTCAGTGCTCTACATTGCAAGCATTTCATAAATATTGTCAGAAGAATGGACACATGTGCAACTTGCGATTTATAGCTAAATCTATACTGCAGTAGCTGTTTTCAAAGTATTTCTGCCATTTTGTTTCATATCTGGTAATGCACAAAGAAATACGAATCCTAACGTTATATCCCACCTCGCGAAGCAACACTGCCTGTCTGAGGGGCTGTGGGCACTGTGAGTGAAGTTCTGAAAGTTTCATTTTTAGAAGCAAAGCACACAGGCATAAAAGTTGTTATCCTGGTGTTTCTTGGATATTTACATTGTTTTGTTCACAACTTCCACTGCTGGCGAAGAGACGTTGTTGGTCACTACTAGTCAGATTCTCACAGGCACACCTGACAACTTGAGTGTCACACATTTCAGCAAATAAATGTCCTGTTTCAAATAAACCCCATGTCTAAATTAATTGTATACGAGGTTACCATGAATTACCATGAATTGTTTACGAGGTTCAATGTTGAATTTGTTAAATAAAATGATTCAGTAGTGGCTAAAAAAACGTATGGCGATAATACATTTTTATCGCCAGTAAGAAACTGCTAGCCATTGGCTGCTAACAGTTGAGAACTGCTAGGTATAAACTGGCAAGCACAAAACCACTCAACAACTTCGGGAGTACAGACCCCCAGAAATCAGCCCATCGCCCTCTAGTGGGCAAAAGCTGTGTGCATTAAGGAACTAAACGCCTGGCTCAAATAGAAGCTTGTCTGTAATAAGCGCCTGCTGTGTTCAGTAATTTAAACAAATAAACACCCGGGCTACTAATTTAAGTTTTACGTTATACGGACTGTGTGCGTCTGCCTGATTGGGGGGCCGTTGTTATAATAATCACCCCCCCTCCCCACGCCATTCACCCTGCTGACGTTGCCATGGAGACCAGGCCCTGCTTTGTCTTTCAGCCCGGAGACTGTTACCTAGCGATAGAGAGAAAGAGAATGAGGACAAGATGTGTGACCTGTTGCCACAAGAAAAGGGCAACCAGTGAAGAACAAAAACCATTGTAAATACAACCTATATTTATGTTTATTTATTTTCCCTTTTGTACTTGAACTATTTGCACATAATATGACATTTGAATGTTTTTATTATTTTGGAACTTTTGTGAGAGTAATGTTTAATGTTTTATATAGTAAAAAAAAAATGTTTTTGTTTATTTCACTTTTGTTTATTATCTTGTTAACATATGCTTCCCATGCCAATAAAGCCCTTGAATTGAATTGAGAGGAGAGAGACTGACCGACCGACCGACCGACCGACCCACCGACCGACTGACTTACTTGACCTTTTGAATGTGACACCATGGTACAAATGTGACTATGGTGACAACGTCTGACTGATGTCCACACACACGGACACAGGCTCACTGTTCTATAGCTCGATGACGAATAGCTTTTCAACCATAATAGTCTACGCCCTGTCTAAGCCAGGACACACAGATGTTGGCCTTACTGCTATTAGCCCATACAAACGCGTTGAATAACAGATTCACAACATGGAACAACAGATAGTCCCAAAAAAATGAATAAAAACAAATTTTGTTCTGAAATGTCTCTCCTTTACCTGAGAGATATAAGACAGATCAGGAAACATTTGTTATTTTTTTTTAACATGTATTTAACCATTTTCATGGCATTTAACAGTCTCCATTTATCCTTCCATTCAAGTTTTCAACTGGTACCGGGGGACCTTTAGACAAGTTTATTGAGACCTGTGGGTTTCCTAGAACAGAACAACTGACATATACGTGTACATGAGTCTCACCGTATTAGTGTGTAGCCCAAACTGTTCTGACATACAGGCGTTGGCAGATCAGATTTACCGACGTCAGAGGAGTCCCAACACGCTTGTAGGGGGTCGTAGAGCAGAACGGAGAACACCATCGTGTACATGACAGTCTCATCTCATAATAATCTCGTGCTGCTGCTCCAGTTTCAACTGTTCTGCCTGCGGCTATGGAACCCTGACCTGTTCACCGGACGTGCTACCTTGTCCCAGACCTGCTGTTTTCAACTCTCTAGAGACAGCAGGAGCGGTAGAGATACTCTTAATGATCGGCTATGAAAAGCCAACTGACATTTACTCCTGAGGTGCTGACCTGCTGCACCCTCAACAACTACTGTGATTATTATTATTTGACCATGCTGGTCATTTATGAACATTTGAACATCTTGGCCATGTTCTGTTAGAATCTCCACCCGGCACAGCCAGAAGAGGACTGGCCACCCCTCATAGCCTGGTTCCTCTCTAGGTTTCTTCCTAGGTTTTGGCCTTTCTAGGGAGTTTTTCCTATCCACCATGCTCCTACACCTGCATTGCTTGCTGTTTGGGGTTTTAGGCTGGGTTTCTGTACAGCACATTGAGATATCAGCTGATGTAAGAAGGGCTATATAAATACATTTGTGTCTCATTGTCTGACAAACACCGATCTAGCTCTGCCACCTTTCACCGCAGATCCGGAAGTGCGACATCGGTGGATGTGGTGGATTGAGACGCATCCAATGCAAATGAATAGATATCTCCAGCTTGAAACTGACATGTTTATGGGGATGTTGTTATTATGCTAATTCGATGTTGGTGGGGGCGTAGACATCGACCTTAGGGGGGGTTTTACACCATGCCGGAATAACATGGACCCCTTCTACCATTAAATATCTCTTCTTTAGACATGGTATGTCGGTGTGTGTGTGTGTGTGTGTGTGTGTGTGTGTGTGTGTGTGTGTGTGTGTGTGTGTGTGTGTGTGTGTGTGTGTGTGTGTGTGTGTGTGTGTGTGTGTGTGCGTGTTTGAGTGTACGTGTACGTGTTTGAGTGTATGTGTGAATGTTTGAGTGTGTGTGTGCGTGCCTGAGTGTATGTGTGAATGTGTGCACACTTTTGAACCATGTGACTCAAAGCTTAACCAGGGTGAAATGGCTAAATAGCAATCTTTACATGTACCCATGACAGCCGCGTTACTGTGATGTGAGCCGCAAAAATCACTCTGACAAGGATTTAGGAAGAAAAGAAAATACCCCCATCTCTCTATGTGTGTGTGTGTGTGTATGTGTGTGTGTGGGTGTCGGTGAGAGAAAGGCCACCATCTCTCTATGTGTGTGTGTGTGTGTGTGGGTGTCGGTGAGAGAAAGGCCACCATCTCTCTATGTGTGTGTGTGTGTGTGTGGGTGTCGGTGAGAGAAAGGCCACCATCTCTCTATGTGTGTGTGTGTGTGTGGGTGTGTGGGTGTCGGTGAGAGAAAGGCCACCATCTCTCTATGTGTGTGTGTGTGTGTGTGTGTGTGGGTGTCGGTGAGAGAAAGGCCACCATCTCTCTATGTGTGTGTGTGTGTGTGGGTGTCGGTGAGAGAAAGGCCACCATCTCTCTATGTGTGTGTGTGTGTGTGTGTGGGTGTCGGTGAGAGAAAGGCCACCATCTCTCTATGTGTGTGTGTGTGTGTGGGTGTCGGTGAGAGAAAGGCCACCATCTCTCTATGTGTGTGTGTGTGTGTGTGTGTGTGGGTGTCGGTGAGAGAAAGGCCACCATCTCTCTATGTGTGTGTGTGTGTGTGTGTGGGTGTCGGTGAGAGAAAGGCCACCATCTCTCTATGTGTGTGTGTGTGTGTGGGTGTCGGTGAGAGAAAGGCCACCATCTCTCTATGTGTGTGTGTGTGTGGGTGTCGGTGAGAGAAAGGCCACCATCTCTCTATGTGTGTGTGTGTGTGTGGGTGTCGGTGAGAGAAAGGCCACCATCTCTCTATGTGTGTGTGTGTGTGTGGGTGTGTGGGTGTCGGTGAGAGAAAGGCCACCATCTCTCTATGTGTGTGTGTGTGTGTGGGTGTCGGTGAGAGAAAGGCCACCATCTCTCTATGTGTGTGTGTGTGTGTGTGGGTGTCGGTGAGAGAAAGGCCACCATCTCTCTATGTGTGTGTGTGTGTGTGGGTGTCGGTGAGAGAAAGGCCACCATCTCTCTATGTGTGTGTGTGTGTGTGGGTGTGTGGGTGTCGGTGAGAGAAAGGCCACCATCTCTCTATGTGTGTGTGTGTGTGTGTGTGTGTGTGGGTGTCGGTGAGAGAAAGGCCACCATCTCTCTATGTGTGTGTGTGTGTGTGTGTGGGTGTCGGTGAGAGAAAGGCCACCATCTCTCTATGTGTGTGTGTGTGTGTGTGTGTGGGTGTCGGTGAGAGAAAGGCCACCATCTCTCTATGTGTGTGTGTGTGTGTGTGTGTGGGTGTCGGTGAGAGAAAGGCCACCATCTCTCTATGTGTGTGTGTGAGAGAGAAAGGCCACCATCTCTCTATGTGTGTGTGTGTGTGTGGGTGTCGGTGAGAGAAAGGCCACCATCTCTCTATGTGTGTGTGTGAGAGAGAAAGGCCACCATCTCTCTATGTGTGTGTGTGGGTGTGGGTGTCGGTGAGAGAAAGGCCACCATCTCTCTATGTGTGTGTGTGTGTTTGGGTGTCGGTGAGAGAAAGGCCATCATCTCTCTATGTGTGTGTGTGTGTGTGGGTGTCGGTGAGAGAAAGGCCACCATCTCTCTATGTGTGTGTGTGTGTGTGGGTGTCGGTGAGAGAAAGGCCACCATCTCTCTATGTGTGTGTGTGTGTGTGGGTGTCGGTGAGAGAAAGGCCACCATCTCTCTATGTGTGTGTGTGTGTGTGTGTGTGTGTGTGTCGGTGAGAGAAAGGCCACCATCTCTCTATGTGTGTGTGTGTGTGTGTGTGGGTGTCGGTGAGAGAAAGGCCACCATCTCCCTATGTGTGTGTGTGTGTGTGTGTGGGTGTCGGTGAGAGAAAGGCCACCATCTCTCTATGTGTGTGTGGGTGTGTGTGTGGGTGGGTGTCGGTGAGAGAAAGGCCACCATCTCTCTATGTGTGTGTGTGTGTGTGGGTGTCGGTGAGAGAAAGGCCACCATCTCTCTATGTGTGTGTGTGTGTGTGGGTGTCGGTGAGAGAAAGGCCACCATCTCTCTATGTGTGTGTGTGAGAGAGAAAGGCCACCATCTCTCTATGTGTGTGTGTGGGTGTGGGTGTCGGTGAGAGAAAGGCCACCATCTCTCTATGTGTGTGTGTGTGTTTGGGTGTCGGTGAGAGAAAGGCCATCATCTCTCTATGTGTGTGTGTGTGTGTGGGTGTCGGTGAGAGAAAGGCCACCATCTCTCTATGTGTGTGTGTGTGTGTGGGTGTCGGTGAGAGAAAGGCCACCATCTCTCTATGTGTGTGTGTGTGTGTGGGTGTCGGTGAGAGAAAGGCCACCATCTCTCTATGTGTGTGTGTGTGTGTGTGTGTGTGTCGGTGAGAGAAAGGCCACCATCTCTCTATGTGTGTGTGTGTGTGTGTGTGGGTGTCGGTGAGAGAAAGGCCACCATCTCCCTATGTGTGTGTGTGTGTGTGTGTGGGTGTCGGTGAGAGAAAGGCCACCATCTCTCTATGTGTGTGTGGGTGTGTGTGTGGGTGGGTGTCGGTGAGAGAAAGGCCACCATCTCTCTATGTGTGTGTGTGTGTGTGGGTGTCGGTGAGAGAAAGGCCACCATCTCTCTATGTGTGTGTGTGTGTGTGGGTGTCGGTGAGAGAAAGGCCACCATCTCTCTATGTGTGTGGGTGTCGGTGAGAGAAAGGCCACCATCTCTCTATGTGTGTGTGAGAGAAAGGCCACCATCTCTCTATGTGTGTGTGTGAGAGAAAGGCCACCATCTCTCTATGTGTGTGTGTGAGAGAAAGGCCACCATCTCTCTATGTGTGTGTGAGAGAAAGGCCACCATCTCTCTATGTGTGTGTGTGTGTGAGAGAAAGGCCACCATCTCTCTATGTGTGTGTGAGAGAAAGGCCACCATCTGAGACACAGAGCAGGGAGTGGTTAAGGAACATGAAAACATTGTTCTCTCTCTCCCCCTTCCTCCATACTCCCTCCCTCTGTATCTCCCCACATTTAAAAAGGTGGTAGGAATTCACTGTAGTATACTGTAGTATTTGCAGTGTACTATAGAATAAATACTGTAGTAAAAAATGTAGTATATATTGTAGTATTTACTATAGCTAAAATGTTTTTTTTTGTGGACTGCAGTGCTTTTGTTCTACAGTATACTACAAAATTCTATACTAAGTACTACACATGATTAGGGTTGCACATTCTGGGGAATATTCAGAGGTGGAAACTTTCTGTGGGAATTAAAGGGAATATATGGGAATGAATATTAATACCATTTAAATGTAGATGATTTTTTCATTGGATATATTTACCATACCATATGGAGACCGAAACATAAACCTTATCATAATATTTGCAAATTATTAAATCCTTCTAATAGAAATAAAAACATTTTAGTTACAAATTTTACTTTAATTAAATGAGTCGACTCTTCACATGGGATGATTTCACTGAAAAAATGTTTTCAACATACATCTGTAAAATGATAGTCTAGAAACTAAAGCTTTGGTTGTCTTCCTCTCAGGCTTCCATGTCTTCTCCCTGGACCTCCTCAATGTCCACCTCTTGAACATCAGATTTTGAGGCCTCATCTTCATTGTCACTTTCCAACCTTGTTGAGGATGGCTCGTTGTCAGGCTGAAAAAGCCAAAAATGTGCACAGACGGCCACCAATTGTTCAACTCTTGTATTGGTCAGCCTGTTGTGTGCTTTGGTGTGTGTGTTCCCAAACAAGGATCAGGTGCGCTCTGAGACGGCTGATGTTGGCGGGATTTGGAGGATGATGGAGGCAACAGGGGACAAAGCCTCAGATCCACAGTCCCTTCCACCAGGTGGCTGATGAGATATTTTGGCACGACTGCCATATTGCATCTCCATCCCAAAGCCCTTGCTTGGAAGTGTACTTCGCCAGACTGCCAAGAACCTTGCCCTTATCTAGGCCAAGGTGGCGAGACAGGGTAGAGATGACACCACAGGCCTTGTTGATCTCTGCACCAGACAGGATGCTCTTGCCAGCATACTTGGGGTCCAACATGTACGCTGCGGTGTGTATAGGCTTCAGGCAGGAGTCTTCATGCTTTTTGATGTATTTCAGAACTGTAGTTTCCTCTGTTTGGAACCACAGTGAAGTGGGCAGGGCAGTACAGATTTCTTCTCTTACATCTGCAAGCAGAGTCTGAACATCAGACAGGATGGCATTGTCTCCCTCAATCCGTGCAATGGCTACGGCAATAGGTTTCAGGAGTTTCAGGCTGCTTACTACTCTCTCCCAAAATACATCATCCAGGGGGATCCTCTTAATGGGGCTGTCCATATCGGCAGACTGTGATATGGCCATTTCTTGGAGAGACTCATTCCCCTCCAGGAGACTGTCAAACATGAAGACACCACCACCCCAACAGGTGTTGCTGGGCAGCTTCAATGTGGTGCTCTTTTTATTCTCACTTTGCTTGGTGAGGTAGATTGCTGCTATAACTTGATGACCCTTCACATACCTACCCATTTCCTTGGCTCTTTTGTAGAGTGTATCCATTGTTTTCAGTGCCATGATGTACTTGAGGAGCAGATTCAATGCATGGGCAGCACAACCAATGGGTGTGATGTGAGGGTAGGACTCCTCCACTTTAGACCAAGCAACCTTCATGTTCACAGCATTGTCTGTCAAAATTGGAAATACCTTCTGTGGTCCAAGATCATTGATGACTGCCATCAGCTCATCTGCAATGTAGAGACTGGTGTGTCTGTTGTCCCTTGTGTTTGCGCTCTTTTAGAATACTGGTTGAGGGGTAGAGATGATGTCGTTAATTATTCCTTTCCCACGAACATTCGACCACCCATCAGCAATGATTGCAATACAGTCTGCTTTCTCAATGATTTCCTTGACCTTCACTTGAACTCTGCATCCAGCAAATGAGTACATAAAGCATGTCTGGTTGGAGGGGTGTATGCTGGGGGAAGAACATTCAGAAATCTCTTCCAATACTCATTGCCTGTGAACATCAGAGGTGAACCAGTTTCATACACAGCTTGAGCAAGACATTCATCAGCATTTCTCTGACTACGTTCCTCCATTGAGTCAACAAAGCCTTCTGATTCCAGGAGGACCATGAGCTGCTCCTATCGATAAGGTGTCTGATTCATAATTTTCACCTCAAATAAAAATAGAGGGACTTTTGTCAGAGATTGCTTGTTGTGAGCGCTGAGGGAACTTTATGCACTTGGCCAGATGATTCTGCATCTTTGTTGCATCCTTCACATATGATTTGGCACAGTACTTGCACATGTACACAGCTTTTCCTTCTACATTAGCTGCAGTGAAATGTCTCCACACATCAGATATTGCCCGTGGCATTTTCCTGTAAAGATTAGGAAAAAAAATGTCAAAAACCCCAAATACAATTCCATGTACAGATAAATAGTTAAGCAGTTAGATTAAACAACTCCTTTGTAAGATGCATGTTTTAAAATGACACATGTATGGAAACAGGTGAGTTAACACTCCTCAGTTAGAAGGCTCAAGCAAGCTAAAACTAACATGGTAGCAAAAACTATCAAGCAGAAATTGTTAACAAGTTAGAAATGATTTAAACACACGTTGCTGTAGGCTACTATTTACTAGTTAACAAAAAATAATGTATTTCATATAAAATATATTCACCCCACTCAGTATTGTAATAAAAACTTACCAGAAAGTATGTAGTCCTTGGCTCAGACAGTGTAGTACTGTGGGCTCAATAGCATCTCATTAGTGTGCAAGATCTGGAGAATCAGCTGTACATGTGATAGAAGAGTGCACTGCACATGTGACGGGAGAATGCACTGAGCATGCAGAGGGTTGAATTGAATTGGTGATAGTTTAACTAAAATATGCCACAAGACCTAGAATTGCCTTATGTGTATCCCACAAAAAAGGCTCACTGTTATGAGCTAACTTTTCTGATGAATTTAAGTAAAATTCTCAAAATTCCTGGGGTTTACTTTCCATGATCAAGGGATACTACAGGGTGTAGTATAATATTCTACAGTTGTCATGATCGTGTTGACATGAATGAGAGGACCAAGGCGCAACATGATATGAATACATCTTCTTTATTTATAACGAAGATGATCACGAAACACTTAAACCACACTAACAAAAAACAACAAACGATCGTGAAACTTCAAACGCAAGTGCACACACAAACTACTTACGTCGACATATACATATACAATGACCCACAAACAGCTAAAGCCTATGGCAGCCTTAAATATGGTTCCCAATTAGAGACAACAGAAACCAGCTGTCTCTAATTGAGAACCCATTCAGGCAACCATAGACTTTCCTAGAAAACTACACACACCCATAGACACAGCTAGATACATACACTCAACACAAACCCATACACTACAACCAACACCACCTCTACCATATAATACCCCAAACACACACATACCCCATGTCACACCCTGACCTAACTAAAATAATAAAGAAAACAAATAATACTAAGGCCAGGGCGTGACATAACCCCCCCCCTTAAGGTGCGAACTCCGGGCGCACCAGCACATAGTCTAGGGGAGGGTCTGGGTGGGCGTCCTTCCACGGCGGCGGCTCCGGTACTGGTCGTGGTCCCCACCCCACCTTAGTCACTACCCGCTTACGTAGCCTCCCCCAAATGACCACCCTCCACATTAACCCCACTGGATTAAGGGGCAGCACCGGACCAAGGGGCAGCACCGGACTAAGGGGCAGCACCGGACTAAGGGGCAGCACCAGAATAAGGGGCAGCACCAGGATAAGGGGCAGCACCAGGATAAGGGGCAGCACCAGGATAAGGGGCAGCACCAGGATAATGGGCAGATCCTGGCTGGATGACGGCTCATGGCTGGCTGACGGATCTGGCTGCTCATGGCTAGCTGACGGATCCGGCCTCTCATGGCTGGCTGACGGATCTGGACGCTCATGGCTGGCTGACGGATCTGGACGCTCATGTCTGGCTGACAGATCTGGACGCTCATGGCTGGCTGACGGCTCTGGCAGATCCTGTCTGGTTGGCGGCTCTGGCAGATCCTGTCTGGTTGGCGGCTCTGGCAGATCCTGTCTGGTTGGCGGCTCTGGCAGATCCTGTCTGGTTGGCGGCTCTGGCAGATCCTGTCTGGTTGGCGGCTCTGGCAGATCCTGTCTGGTTGGCGGCTCTGGCAGATCCTGTCTTCTTTGGCGGCTCTGGCAGATCCTGTCTGGTTGGCGGCTCTGGCAGATCCTGACTGACGAATGGCTCTAGCGGCTCCTGACTGACTATCGGCTCTGACGGCTCGGGACAGACGGGCGGCTCTAATGACGCTGGGGAGACGGATGGCTCAGATGACGCTGGGGAGACGGATGGCTCAGACGGCGCTGGGGAGACGGATGGCTCAGACGGCGCTGGGGAGACGGATGGCTCTGGCCGGATGAGGCGCACTGTAGGCCTGGTGCGTGGTGCCGGAACTGGAGGCACCGGGCTAAAGGCACGCACTTTCAGGCGTGCCTTTAGCCTCTACCATATAATACCCCAAACACACACATACCCCCATGTCACACCTTGACATAACTAAAATAATAAAGAAAACAAATAATACTAAGGCCAGGGCGTGACAACAGTATACTAAAGTTTACTATAGAATTCTATAGTAAGTACTGTAGTATTCTATAGTAAACTGTAGTATTCTATACTAAGCAATGTAGTATTCTATAGTAAGTACTGTAGTATTACATAGTAAACTGTAGTATTCTATAGTACGTACTGTAGTATTCTATTGTAAGCTGTCATATTCTATAGTAAGTAATGTAGTATTCTATAGTAAACTGTAGTATTCTATAGTAAGTACCGTAGTATTATATAGTAGACTGTAGTATTCTATGGTAAGTACTATAGTATTCTATGGTAAACTGTAGTATTCTATAGTAAACTGTAGTATATTTTTATGCCTCCCTATCAGTCTTTATATTATTCCCTCTCATAATCTTAAATTATCCTGTATCTTTTCTAAACTCAGTCCCTCCCCGGCAGCCCCACTTTCCTTCTCCGCTACAGTGTTGAATTGTCGCATCGTGTGGAGCTGCTGAAAACAAAACATAAACAAACACCCACTCCCAAAGCTAGGACAGGACAACAGGGGACAATCCAGACTCTCTGCATGGTGCCACAGCATATCTCTGTCCACTGCTGTGTCGCTGACACACGCACACGCACACGCACACGCACACGCACACGCACACGCACACACACACACACACACACACACACACACACACACACACACACACACACACACACACACACAGCTGGCTGATACACCCTGCGGAACCCTTCTGGAGCTAACAGAAGGTACTACTCCAACATCTTTAAACACAGATCCACTTCGTCCAAACTACACTACAGACCGGTGGCCAACTGAAATGGAAAGAAAAATACTATTTGGTTATACTATATTCACATATTATTATGTCATTTGTGACACTTGATTCATGACTCTTGATTCATGACTCTTGATTCATGACTCTTGATTCATGACTCATTCCTAAAACTAATTCCAATTTACCAGCGGTTTGAGATGACTTGGGAATTAATTGGGCTATTGAATGCCACTTGGCATTTTTCGAGAACAATAGCGTATGTCTGATACTAGCGTTGAACATTAAATGATCTGTCACACAGTTGAATTTTACAACATACAAAAACTGCAATGAGAATCAGTGGTCAGCTAGCGAGAATGTGTCTTTAGTCGCAGAACATAGTGTTATTTTCTAGGCCATTTAAACGTTGAGCTCCAGGTGATCCTCCAACCACTAGAGAGTGTCTGAAGTTAGTCCGATGTTGGGGGAAAACCAGCTAACAGTGAAACACTATTCCACTGACTGAGTCTCTGTCTGTTCTCTGTTTTAAAGCAAGAGGGCTTCAATTAAGCATTGTCATGTGAATCCATGCACGCACGCCCACACACCAAATTTAGATTTGATCTCACCACAGCCAATTAAAGGTTAAAGGCCACGCTTAAGGTCACAGCCATTCGCCTCTCCTCTCCTCTCCTTCTCACCTCAAATCAAATCAAATCAAATGTTATTTGTCACATACCCATGGTCAGCAGATGTTAATGCGAGTGTAGCAAAATGCATGTGCTTCTAGTTCCGACCACGCAGTAATATCTAACAAGTAATCTAACAATTTCACAACAACTACCTTATACACACACAAGTATAAAGGAATGAATAAGAATATGTACATATAAATATATGGATGAGAGATGGCCGAACGGCATAGGCAAGATGCAGTAGATGGTATAGAGTACAGTTAATACATATGAGATGAGTAATGTAGGGTATGTAAACATAATTATATATCTTTCTCCTCGTTTCTCCTCCTCTCCCACGTCCCTGACCCTCTCTACCACATCCTCTCCTCCTCTAATTCTCTCTGTTTCTCTGTCTGTCCATCTCTCTGTCTCTCTCTCTGTTTCTCTCTCTGTCCCTCTCTCTGTTTCTCTCTCTGTTTCTCTCTCTGTCCCTCTCTCTGTCTCTCTCTCTGTTTCTCTCTCTGTCTCTCTCTCTGTCTCTCTCTCTGTTTCTCTCTCTGTCCCTCTCTCTGTTTCTCTCTCTGTCTCTCTCTCTGTTTCTCTCTCTGTCCCTCTCTCTGTTTCTCTCTCTGTTTCTCTCTCTGTCCCTCTCTCTGTCCCTCTCTCTGTCTCTCTCTCTGTTTCTCTCTCTGTCCCTCTCTCTGTTTCTCTCTCTGTCTCTCTCTCTGTTTCTCTCTCTGCCCCTCTCTCTGTCTCTCTCTGTCTCGTTGTTTCTCTCTGTTTCTCTCACTGATTCGCTCTCTCTGTCTCTCTCTGTTTCTCTCACTGATTCACTCTCTCTGTCTCTCTCTGTCTCTCTCTCTGTCTCTCTCTCTGTTTCTCTCTCTGTTTCTCTCTCTGTCCCTCTCTCTGTCCCTCTCTCTGTTTCTCTCTCTGTTTCTCTCTCTGTCCCTCTCTCTGTCTCTCTCTCTCTGTTTCTCTCTCTGTCCCTCTCTCTGTCCCTCTCTCTGTTTCTCTCTCTGTTTCTCTCTCTGTCCTTCTCTCTGTCTCTGCCCCTCTCTCTGTCCCTCTTTCTCTCTCTCTCTCTCTTTCTCGCTCTCTTTCCCTCTCTCTCTCTCTCTCTCCTCTCTATCTCTCTCTCTCGCTCCCGCCTGTCTTTTTTTGTTACTTTTCTCTGTCTCGATTTGTCTCTCTTTGTCTATGTCCACTTCCCGGTTTCCTTTCCTTTACCGGAGAACACGCCTCTTCTTTCTTTCTCCTTTAGTTTCTCCTCTCTCTATAACTCTGTATGGTATTGTGATCCTTGTATAATAAAGACGACAAAAGAAAACACAAAGACTAGGGCACTATATAGAAAATAGGATGCCATTTGGGACCGAGCCAGAGACACAAGCTGCCCTCCTGATAACCTAACCTCCCACAGGGCTCTGTCTCAATATGTGTTTCCTCTCTGACCAGGATGAGAACACGCATAAACACACACACCAGATGGCGCCGACAAACTCGGTCGCCCTGTTTCTATCTCCTAGCCAACTCCTAGCCAGCAGTCATTTCTTTGTGTTATTTCTTAAGTTATTTTAAATCTAAACTTGGTTTCTTCTATCGTAATCGCTCCTCTTTCACCCCAGCTGCCAAACAAACCCTGATTCAGATGACCAACCTTCCCATGCTAGATTACGGAGACATAATTTATAGATCGGCAGGTCAGGGTGCTCTCGAGCGGCTAGATGTTCTTTACCTTTCGGCCATCAGATTTGCCACCAACGCTCCTCATAGGACACATCACTGCACTCTATACTCCTCTGTAAACTGGTCCTCTCTGTATACCTGTCGCAAGACCCACTGGTTGATGCTTATTTATAAAACCCTCTTAGGCCTCACTCACCCCTATCTGAGATACCTACTGCAGCACTCATCCTCCACATACAACACCCGTTCTGCCAGTCACATTCTGTTAAAGGTCCCCAAAGCACCCACATCCCTGGGTCGCTCCTCTTTTCAGTTCGCTGCAGATAGCAACTGGAACGAGCTGCAACAAACACTCAAACTGGACAGTTTTATCTCCATCTCTTCATTCAAAGACTCAATCATGGACACTCCTACTGACAGTTGTGGCTGCTTTACGTGATGTATTGTTGTCTCTACCTTCTGACCTTTGTGCCTTGCTATGTTGTTGTCTTAGGTCTCTCTTGTCGTGATGTGTGTTATGTCCTATATTTTTATTTATTTTACATTTTTAATCCCAGCCCCCGTCCCCGCAGGAGGCCTTTAGCCTTTTGGTAGGCCGTCATTGTAAACAAATAAGAATTTGTTCTTAACTGAGTTGCCTAGTTAAATAAAGGTTAAATAAAAATACAAACATTTGGTAAGAATGTTTCATGTATTATTACCTACAGATGAAAACAACTGTTGGACATTAGATCGGTGGTAACGGCTGACATTTGAGCTTCCCTGAACTGGATCCTTTGTTTGAACTTCCAGATGCTTCTCTATTTGTCTATTCCCCTCACGGAACAACACGTCTCCCCTGTTTGACCTACACAGTTTGTGTGTGTATTTATATGTAGGCTACGTGTGCCTTTTAAAAATGGATTATTATTGAATGATATAACTCACAGGGGAGAGAGAAGCTGTTGATTTCTTTGAACCTTTTAACTTTGTGGCAAAGTTTGTGTGTGTGTTTTGGTGTGTGTGTGTGTGTGTGTGTTTTGGTGTGTGTGTGTGTGTGTGTGTGTGTGTGTGTTTTGGTGTGTGTGTGTGTGTGTGTGTGTGTGTGTGTGTGTGTGTGCGTGTGTGTGTGTGTGTGTTACATACAGGTAAAAGCCTCCCCTGCTGATAGAGGACATCTGGTATTACTGCTCAGTGGTGTAACACACACACACTCACACTCACACTCACACTCACACACACTTACTCACACAGACACACACACACACACACACACACACACACACACACACACACACACACACACACACACACACACACACACACACACACACACACACACACACACACACACATATTATTAACCTCAATACTAAAAGACACCCAGTAGTTAGTCAGTCAGTAGTCGGTCAGTAGTCAGGCAGTAGTTAGTCAGTAGTTAGGCAGTAGTTAGGCAGTAGTTAGTCAGTAGTTAGTCAGTAGTTAGGCAGTAGTTGGTCAGTAGTCAGGCAGTAGTCAGGCAGTAGTTAGGCAGTAGTTAGGCAGTAGTTAGGCAGTAGTTAGTCAGTAGTTAGTCAGTAGTCAGTCATTAGTTAGTCAGTAGTTAGTCAATCAGTAGTTAGTCAGTAGTTAGTCAGTAGTTAGTCAGTAGTCAGTCAGTAGTTAGGCAGTAGTTGGTCAGTAGTTGGTCAGTAGTTGGTCAGTAGTTAGGCAGTAGTTAGTCAGTAGTTAGTCAGTAGTTAGGCAGTAGTTGCATCTCTTTGAACGGTAAAGCTTCGTCTGGGATTTACCTCATCATCTCAACTTTAAATCCCAATAAGTATATTTTGATGAATGGAAACGTTTTGTGAAATTGAAAAAAGGGATCATTTGATACAGTTGAAATATTTACAAATTTGTTGCGCTGAATTGAGAGCAAATGAACACTTTATAGTGATATTATGTCTGATCTGGCAAACAAGGTAAAGTATGTGTAGATGGGTGTAATCTAGATCCAAGCGTTTTGACTTGTAATCTGAGGGTATCCTGCTTGTTGAATTATGCAACAGAACGTGACAACAACAGTAAATAATGAAGTGGTCTAGACAGCGTAGCTGAGTGCAGGTATGCTAAACAGAGGAGTTGTTTGTGGTTGCGGCCTTGTTCCACCCCTTTATGTTAATGTATTCATATGTACAAATACACCCCCCATTTATTTGTTCAAATGAGGCACATATTATTTTCGTTCTTTTAACACAAAATATAAAATAAATACCCAATACGATTAGAGCATTTATATATGAGCGCATTCTATAAATAAAAAACTGGAACATTTTACAATAAATGGAAAACCTGAATTCCTACCAAAATTCCTGAACTTAATTTCTTTATTTGTCTGTGCCAGTAAAATGTTTTGTGATTCATTCACCTACCTAATGGATTTTTTTTACATCTAAAAGTTTGTGGTGTTTGTTGATCCATTGTCCTTTGTTGCATTTATAAGAATTATCATAACTTTTAACAATTGTGATGACTGGTGTGTGTGTGTGTGTGTGTGTGTGTGTGTGTGTGTGTGTGTGTGTGTGTGTGTGTGTGTGTGTGTGTGTGTGTGTGTGTGTGTGTGTGCGTGTGTGTGTGTGTGGGGTGTATCGGGCATACTGATGCTCGCTGGCGGTAGCTGTTGTATAAGATGAGGGTCTAAGGTCAAACAGAAACCATGGGAGAAGTCCAACAAACAGACTCTTCCTTTAACCACCTTTTCCTTTTTTCCCTCCCTCCCTCCGTCCCTCCGTCCCTCCCTCCCTCCCTCCCTGTCTCTCATCGCTCTCTCGCTCTCTCGCTCTCTCTCTGGGCTTAAGGAGTCAAGCCTGGTTGTCGTGGTAACCCAGCTGTAAATGACCAACACAAGCTTGCTTCCTGCCATCACCATGGAAACACTTCCTGGCTGGTTGTCGGGGGCAGCAGAGGAAAAAACAGCAGCTGGATTTACCATCGGTATTAAGAAGGAACTAATCCTTTCAGTTCACCAATCTCCCTCTCCCTGTCTCTCACACTGTCTCTCTCTCTCGCTTTCTCTATATGTCTGTCCCCCTCTCTCTCTCTCTCTGAGTCTCTCCC